>NC_057798.1:349640417-349686233 GCF_018294505.1 Triticum aestivum
CAAAGATGACCCTCGGGTTTGCAACCCCAAGGGAAAGTTATAGGTTGTTAGGAAAATGTAAAACCAAAGTTGGGCCTTGCTGGGTCGAGCTGGCGCGTTAGGAGGACGAGCACGTCCTGCTCGACACCCACGTTGAGCGAGGCTTCTCGATGCCGCCCCATCCCTTCTTGTGGACGTTCCTCGACTATTTCAGAGCTCAATTCCATCACCTTCCCCCAACTGCCATTATCTACCTCTCGTCCTTCATCTCTCTCTATGAGAATTTCCTGGATTGTCACCCCCACTAGGGCCTCTTCAAATATATCTTCACACGTCGATCGATGGATGTGAAGAAAGACTCGCCGACTAGAGAGAAAACCCACGTCACCTAGCTATGCGGGAGAATGGGCATCCAGATACGCAGGGGAGGTTCTTCCCAAAATGAGCTTTCTCGACTCCGTCAAAGGATGGCAAGGGACTTGGTTTTACTGCAGGGACATCCCCAGCACCCACCATCAGTCAGGCCTCCCGCCTTACTTGTTTGAGAGAGTGCGAGGTCCGCCGACCCTCACCATGGAGAAAGAGGAGAAGGTGGGCATTGACATCTTGTCCAGACCGTTAATTGGAGTCGTGAATGCTGGGGTGAACGTCATGGACTTGCTGGAAACTTTCTTCAATCAGCACATCCAACCACTTTAGGCCAGGGCTCATCCCATGTGCCTGTTACGAGGGGCTGGGTGACTCCACTCGGGTGCATCCTGAAGATATCATCGAGAAGGAGGTGGGGTGCCAAGATCAAGGCCATCACCTGCGCCCGAGACAACCCACGGGGGCCTTGGTTGGTGCCAGCCTTTCACAAGGACCTACTGTCTATCGAGGTATTTGTCTTTGATTCAGTCGGATTAGTTGCATGTTGTCTTTTGTATATCTGATCTTCACGCTTGCATGTGTTTGTTTCTCAGGGCTTCCAGATCCTGATTTCTAGGATTTTGGTGGTGGACTGCTCGCCTCAGGATGTGATGAGTGACACTGAGCAGTATTACTCGGAGAGGTATGATTACAATGTGAGAGAAAGTGACGACGATGATGAAAGCTCGGAGGTGGGGGATGAGGCGGAATCTTCTTTGTCTTATGAGGCCACCAAAGAGTCCCATTCCAAGACGCTGCACGACCCAAAGGACAAGGCAGGAGAAGCTCACCAGCCGACTGCATCAGGCTGGGTGACCCAAAGCTCCAACTGTGCACATGTAGAGGCGGAGAGCTCGGCGGAGAAGCACCCCAAACTGCCCAAGCAAATCTCCTCCAAACCTCCGAAGGCCGCCCTTCCACGGATCAAGGTGGCAGTGCCTATGTCCTCGAAGTAAGTATTCTCGCGGACTCCTTTTTTGTTTTCGAATTGATTCAGTTCTGACCGAGTGTTGGTTGGTCTTTCCAGCAACCACACTTTGACAACCTCAGTAGACCTGCATGCTCGCAAGCCAGGCCCGAGTGATGCTGACGCGGTGGACGCCGCCACCGCCAAAGGTATGTTGTGTTGATCGACTTGGGTGGTCCAGGTCTTCTTCGACTGAAATCTAACGATTTTCTCAGTTTATGCAGCTCCACTCGAGATCATCTAGCTAGACGATGAAGTGGGTGCTGAGCCACCAAATCCGGACGCTATCAGAGAAGGGGTGCCGAATGTCGACACACCAATGATAGATGCCTCTCCTCGCCCGATGACCCACGTCTCGCTGGCAAAGGTCGCCGCCAAGACTGTGATGTCGAGTCCTTTGGCTCAAGGTGACTCATCTTCGACTATGGTGGCATTGGCTATAGGGTCTTCCCAAGCTCCTCTGAGTGGAACAGTGATGATTCCGGCCCAGAGGCCAACGTCCATGACTCCGTCTGCCCCGACTACTTCCTTTCCCCTGTATCATGTCCCACAAGACCAGGTGGGGGCGAGCAAGGAGGTGTTGATCTAGGTGGGTCTGATGTGTAGCCGACTGAAGGAGGCCTACGACGCCAGCGCAGCACTGGAGACCAATGTATGAGTAAGTACCATTGTTAGTATGATTTCCAGTCGAAATTTGTTATTTTCTTGTAGTGGGATTTTTGTCAGTGGGTTTGCACAGGGCACACCCACTAGGTGTACATGATCAAGTGGGGGCATGCTGAGTGCACCCACTTGGTGTAGTCCCCGAGGCTAGAGTTCAATGGAACAGTCAACGGTAGTCTTTGAACCTTTTAATTTACTTTTTTGTATTCACCCGGAGTTTAGCCGGAGCGTAGCCGAGTGGGCATGATCCAGTGGAGACACGCTAAGTGCACCCACTAGGTGTAGTCCCCGAGGATACCATTGTCTGGAATAGTTGGCGGTAGTCTTAGAACTTGTAGTCGTTTTGCCCTAGGTCTGTTTGTAGTTTTTTTAGCTCCCTCAACAAGTCACTTTCCAGTGGGGCACACTGAGTGCATCCACTGGGTGTAGTCCTCGAGACTATCGTTGATTGCGGGAAATCTGTAGTAGTATTTACAACTGACACTTAGGCGTTCAGGACGCTCGGCGATGCCCATTTACTGGTGAGTCGATAGGTAAGATCTTCTTCATTGCTGACTCAGAATTTAGCCGAATGAAGTAGATCATCTTGTGTTGTTGTCCTCCATCTTATTCATTGCCAACTCAAGGGTTAGCTAGGTGATGATATATCAGAAGGTACTTCAGGATCTGGTATTGGTCGAGCTTTTTCCACTTGGTAGTGCATGGACGACTCGGTACCCAAAACGGACTTGAGAAATTGGTACTGGTCAAGCTTGTTCCTCCCGGGGGGTAGTCAGAGGGTACTTCAGGATCTGGTATTGGTTTAGCTTGTTCCTTCCAGGGGTGACTGCTCGGGTGCTTGTGAGTTACTCCTTTAGTTTCTCGTTTGAGTCTTTCGATTGACTATTTTTTGTATGCTGCAAAGGACTTGTGAGATGGGATCCCACTATGATGTGATGGAGAAGGAGCTGACAGCCCTTTGACTTGACCTGGAAGCTGAGAAACTCAAGAATGCCCAACTGGAGCAGGGGAAGAAGGCCCTGGGAGGTAAGCAATTTCCTCCGACTGGTGGCTAAATACTATTCTTCCCTCTTGATCCGAATCATTTCGCTCCAACAGATGTTCGTCGCGAGAATGCCCAAATCGCAACTAGTGTCAGAACTTCTATTTCTTTAGAAACCATGAAGCAGGCGCTGGAGAACAAGGATAAACATCTGGCATTGGCCCAAAAGGAAGCAAGGACCAAGGCGAAACTTGCCGACTAAGAAGCTGGCTTCAGTCGGCAGGTTGGAGGAGGAAATCAAGAACCTACAGGATGCTGCCGATGTCTTCACTCAGGAGAAGGTCAAGCTGGAGTAGAAGGTCATCCAGTTGTCTGAAAAGAAGGATGCCCTAGAGAGCCATATGGATGTGTCCAAGGAGTTCAGCGAGAAACTCTCCGTAAGTTCTTCCTCAACTGAGTGAATCCCGTATACAACCGAATCCTTCTTAGTCATATGCTCACGCACCGCTTCTTCCAACTAGAGCATTTCTTTAACAAGGAACTGGAGCTGCATAGGATAGAGAGGGACCTGCACCCTATTCGGTCACTCATCGTGACAAAGCAGCACTTGCCATCCTTCAGCTTGAAGACCGCTTGGAGAATGCATTAGGTTATATCACTCGGTCAAAGGGTGCAGGAGGCCAGATTGATGAGGAGTTGCAGCCGGGTCAAGAGACTCCGAAGGACCTGTAGTGGATCCTGATGCGGTTGAACGATGTTCCTGCTCGGGTGGAAGGGGTTGCAGCCGGGTCAAGGCTTGGAAGAAACCCGCCGCCCGGAGTGGCGCAGATGTGGCCCTATCACTCGTCCGAGTTCATTGCAAGAACATAGACGAAGAGAAGCAGAAGACCTCTGAGTGGTGAACTAGAACAACCTCAAGATTGAGGATTTCATGGAGATCTTCAATGTAGACGCCACTCGTATCACCAACGGGACCGACCTGGAGACCTTCGTTGATCTAGCCAGCCCTCCACCTGAAGCTTAAAAACACTTGATTGAATTTTCCCTGGAATGCCAGGTGGTCAATATAATGAAATACTTTGCAGAGCCTTGGGCTCATTTTTCCTTGGAGACATTCGGACGGATCGAATCTTTAATTTGAAACGCTTTGTGCTTCTATTTGCTTCGTGTTTTGTTTGACTTTGGGCGAAAGCTGGTTCGCGGTTAAGCCCTCGAGTGTGTATCAGATCTTCACTCGGATTGTTTTTTAACTTAGGTGAAAACTGGTTCACAGCTAATCCCCGAGTGTGGAGCAGATCCTCACTCAGATTGTTTTTGAACTTAGGCGAAAACTGATTCATAGATATGCCCCCGAGTATGGAGCAGATCCTCACTCAGATTTCTTTTAACTTAGGTGAAAAATGGTTCGCAACTAAGCCCCCGAGTGTGGAGCAAATCCTCACTCGGATTGGTTTTTTAACTTAGGCAATAACTGGTTCGCAACTAAGCCCCCAAGTGTGGAGCAGATCCTCACTCAGTTTGTTTTTAACTTGGGCGAAAACTAGTTCGCAACTAAGGCCCCGAGTGTGGAGCAGATCCTCACTCGGTTTGTTTTTTCACTTAGACTAAAACTGGTTCGCAGCTAAGCTCCGACTGTGGAGCGGATCCTCACTCAGATTGTTTTCTTTAACATAGGCGAAAGCTAATTCGCAGCTAAGCTTTCTCACCTCTTCACCCATTGGAGGTGTGTCAGTTTCTGAGTGCGATTAATCACCTAAGTGAGATGCGACTGTAGGTCGAACTAGATGATACATGGAAAAAGTGAGACTATTATTCATCTAAGTTCATTCGGACTAACTATTACATGGGGGAAATTTTATACTAAGTATAAAACTTGTGGAGGAAATCTGCATTCCAAGCTCAGGACTCTTCTATTCCTCTGGTGAAGTAATACAGTCTGTATGCTCCATTGTGCAAGACTTTGGATATGGAAAATGGTCCCTCCTAGGGGGGTGCTAGCTTGTGAGGTTTCTGTTGATCCACTCGGTGGACCAGGTCTCCTTTCTGGAAAGCATGCCCTTTGAAGTTCCTATCATGGTAGCGGCACAAGTCTTGTTGATACAATGTTGATCTTATGAGAGCTAGCTCACGTTCTTCCTCCAAAAGGTCAAAGCCATCCTGCTTTGCTTCCTCAGCTTTAGCTGCCGAGTAAAGATCCACTCCTGGAGAGTTGCAGAGAAGATCACTCGGCAATACCGCTTCTGACACGTACACCATAAATAATGGGGTGCGGTTCATGGATCAATTTGGAGTTGATCGTAGGCCCTGGAGGACTGATGGCAACTCGGTCACGCAGGGTCCTGTTGTGTGAGTCAGATCATGCATGAGGCGAGGTTTAAATCCCTAAAGTATGAGCCCATTTTCCCTCTCGGCTTGTCCATCCGACTGCGGGTGCGCCACAGAGCTGTAACCGACCCGAGTGCCCTGGGTGTAACATAACCCATGAAACCCGTCTGAGTCAAAGTTAGACCCATTGTTGGTTGTTGGTGATGATGCTTTGTGGGACTCTGAACTTGAAGATAATCTCCTTGATGAACTAAATCACGGTGGCTGAGTCCAGCTTCTTTATGGGTTTGGTCCCGATCCACTTGGTGAACTTGTCTACTACTACCAATATGTGCGTGAAGCTACTCGCCCTAGTCCAGAGAAGGCCGACCATGTCGAGTCCCCAGACACAAATGATCAAGTGACGGGGAAACTCTTTAGTTTGCATAGAACTGGCATCTGACACACTGGTCCACTATGTCTCGGGTGGCCTCATTTGCTCGGGGCCAATATAATCCGGCTCTGAATGCTTTGGTGACCAAGTTCTGGAGGACGCATGATACGCGCATGTTCCCAAGTGGATCTCTTGTAGTATTTGTTGCCCTTCCTCTGGGGATATACATCATTGAGTGACTCGTGTCATCCTTTTCTTGTACAGTCTCCCATGACGGTGAGAGGCTTGGATTGGCGGACAATCTTGCAGGCTTCATCTTCATCTTCTGGGATCTCTTGCCGGAGCAAGTATGCCAGATATGGTTCGGTCCACTCAAGAGTGATGACCAGTATCTCTTGTACCAGATCAATTACTGTAGGGATGTCTACTTCAGTCGGATTGGAAGGTCCAACTGGCTGCGGGGGTTCTTCCACAAAAGGATCTTCCTTGATCGTGGGTGAGCGCAAGTGTTCCAGGAACACATTCTTGGGTACTGGCTTCCAAGTGGAACCCATCTTGGCCTAGTCGTTAGCTGCTTGATTCTGGAGGCATGGCATGTGATGAAGCTCCAGCCCTTCAAAGTGTCTCTCTAATATTCTACCGGCATTGCAATAAGCAGTCATCGCTGGGCCGCGGATATCCCATTATTTCATGACTTGATTCACCACTAGATCTGAATCGCCATAGACCATCAATTAGCGAATTCCCAGAGAAATTGCCATCCGTAGTCCATATAAGAGAGCTCCGTACTCAGCTTCGTTGTTGAAGGAGTCGAAGTGGATTTGAAGTATGTAGCTGAGACGATCGCCTTTAGGAGACACCAATACCACTCCAGCGCTGGAACCATGGAGCATCTTGGACCCATCAAAGAACATCGTCTAGTGTCCGGGAACACTCGGGACAGGCTGCTCTTGTTCAATCCATTCGGCCAAGAAATCTACCTGGGGCTGTGACTTGATGGCCTTCTTGGCTTCAAACTTGATGTCCAGCGGGTGGAGCTCAATGGCCCACTTGGTTACTCAGCCCGTGTATTGGTGCAACAAACCTCAGGTGTGTTGCCTGGACTGTACATAAGCTTAAGGGCAAGGTTGCAGCATCCAAGACTAGGCAAAGCAGAAGAGATAAGCTCTTTGAGAAATCAAAGGGCAGATCAAAAAGACCAAGGCCAACCAAAGGAGCAAGATATCACTAAGTAAAGAACCTCCCTTGATGGGCAGGCGGGCCTGATGGGGTCGAGGTTACCCCGAAGACAAGTCTCAAGGCTCCCCCGGCAGGCTTACCGGGGATGCCAAGGGCGGCTTACCCCGCCTGGGCTCCACTGCTCCACTTCACAGCAACGCAAGTCACCTATCGGTGTAGTGTTGAGCCCCCTAGTGATTAAGTGAATGATATTTGGTACGTGGTAGCCGAGCATGACAAAGTTGGAGGAGCGCTTTGATGGATTGCAAACAGAGCACATACCACATGCGAAAAACAGCATTGCTGATCATCTATCAAAGTGCGTTGCACAAAAACTCCCTATGGAACCAGGGAATTTTGTTCTCCATCTGACTCAACCCTCTGTATCCCCGACAACAATGGCCAGTAAGAGGAGGAAACTGGACTTCGGCAAGCCTCACCCGGCAGAGCTTCCCAAAGCCCCCGACAGAGAGCTTAGCAGGAACAACTCCCTTCGATCGGTTAGCAGACATAACCTTGTGTGCCCGTTTGTTGTTATGGTGCCTTGTCCCCGTTTGAGACCGTTTTTCCACAGCGGTGGCCGTTGATGCCTTTGGTAGGCAAGGGGCCACCCATGACTTAGCCCAGTGGGGAGTTAGTCCGAGTGGCTGGGAGAGTGTCATGGCAATGGGAGGGTTCTGTTGGAATGCCGTTGGTCCACCCGAATGGGAAGACGAGGCCATGGGTTCCGTGGTGTGGGTAAAGTGTGCTACCTCTGTAAAGTGTATTTTAAATCTATCGATAGCCGCGTCCTCGGTTACGGACATAGCTCGTGAGTAAGTCACACCATGGATCAACATTAATAAGTAATCTTGCACACTAAATTCTTTGTCTGGCACTGGTTATGTGATGATTTGTGAGATCATGATGATGATCGTTGTTGGAACCAAAGTGTTGGTATTGCTTGTGATCCGGGTATGATCACTGTTTTGGTTACGAGGTAACCCTTCTGGTAAGAGTGTCCGCGGGACTTAGTGCAAAAGTTGATGTATCATTGCATTAGTAGTATTTCTTTCATTGCATTTAACCTGATTAATTGTCATGATATTGTTTGCCATTGTCCTTATGTTTGTTGTGAGCTTGCAAGTACATTCAATGTACTGACCTGGCATGTCATGCCAGGTTTTAGGACATGCTTATTGGATCGGAGTGCTTCGCGAGTCTAGATCGTGTCCACATCGGTGTCCCTGTGCTATGGAGTTCTGCTGCGTCATCGTTCTGCTGCCATGTAGTTATCATGATCGAGACCCCTTCATGTTCATTAAATAATGTACACATTGTTCAGTCGCACCGTGTGTGCCGCTTGGCCTCACAACTTGATGTAATATCAAAACTATGTTTCCGCTAGCATCAATAAAGCGGTTGTTTTCTGTACCATGTTGTTGTGTGTTACCAAAAGACTTGATCTCTGGGATGGAAATGCATGGTAAACCGGTTGCTCTGAGCCGGGTTGCCACACGCAGCACCCTATGCGAGCACCCGAGCACATGAAGACCTTGACGGAGAGCAGATCGGCCTCCATTAATTTCAAATGGAGGATGTGTCCCTCTGACAAGCTGTCAACGCATGCAAAAGTCTTCCAGCCGCGTCGGAAGGGCATGACATGAGGGGTGGGAAAATCCACATCCACCTGCATCCTGCCATTACAGCAACCCCTCATGTGCAGCTTCAATGCGCGCGGTTATTCAAGATCCATCACCCTCGCAAATGGAGAAGGGAGACGGAGGCGGCCGCGCGGGGGCCTGTGCAGTCTGATGATGAACTCCAACGTCTTGTCTCCGGCATGGCCCTCCATTGGAGGTTGAGCGGCCAGCGGAGGGGCGACCAGAGCGCCCCCATCCTCCTCGACCTTGAGCACCACGACGGCCCCGACCTCGCCCCCTCCCACCTTCTCTCATGGCGGGCTCCGCCCCCGCATCTTCGGTGCGAGGAGGAAGGCGTTATCAACTAGAAGCTCTCTTTTCCACGACCGGAACACCGCCACGGCCCCGGCCTCTCACCATGGCAGACGAGAACAGCTAAAGGAAAGGAACAAGCGAGATGTGTGAAGAAGCGCCCTATCTCGAGTTCCTTTTTATAGACGAACGGGACAGGGGGCTAGCTATTTACCGTAGAGGTAGCCTCCCCGCTCCTTCAGTCCATATCCCCCGCGCCATCAACGTCTCAGGGAATCAAAGCCGACCCCATGAACCAATCCACGACATCTGGTTTTCTCCCATGGCGCTCATTCCCGCGCCCTCCGCATCCGCCATCAACCCTACGCGATGCATGCCACACACATGGCGGAAGCACCAGGGCGGGAGAACTATTGGAATGGCGGTTACCGCCTCGTGAACATGGGACGTGGATACCCCATGAAGCGTGGCTTATTAACTCCCCCACAACATCTTGCACGATGCACGGAAAAACCAGAAATTGTCTCAAGCACAGGTTAATGAATAAGCAAAGAAGATCTCAAAGGACGAGCTACCACCACCCTCTCGCCTGTGTATTGGACAGGGCCTACCTCAATGACGCTAGGCGGCACGTTCAGGCCAGGCCCGGGGGCTCCTATCGATGCAACAAACCTCAGGTATGTTGCCCAGACTATACACAGGCTTAAGAGCAAGGTTGCAGTATCCAAGACTAGGTCAAGCAGAAGAGATAAGCTCATTGAGAAATCAAAGGGCTGATAAAAAAAGACTAAGGCCAACCAAAGGAGAAAGATATCTCTAAGGAATAAGCCTCCCTTTCCGGGAAGGCGAACCTGGCGGGGTAGAGGTTACCCTGAAGACAAGTCTCAAGACTCCCCCGACAGGATTGCCGGGGACGTTGAGGGCGGCTTACCCCACGAGGGCTCCACCACTCCACCTCATTGCAGCGCAAGTCACCTATCAGTGTGGTGTCAAGCCCCTAAGTGATTAAGTGCCTGATATTTGGTACATGGCAGCCATTTATGAAGGAAATCACCTCCAAATGACACCCGTCCAGGGACGTGTCATGCAGGCAGGCGAGAAGGTGGCTGAATGGCACGGCAAGGCTTGCCGGGATGCACCCATGATGTGACACTAGGCGGCGCATTTAATGCTCCTTGTCCTGTCTGCAGAGTTAGGTATGATAGCACTGTGGCTATCTAATCATGGGATAATAACTGTTTTGCCATTGTGGTAACCCCTTGATCTATAAAAGGAGGACTATGGCTACCTTAGAAAGTTTTTGGACCTATGCACACTCATAGGCGCGTAGCTACTCTCATCCGTGGCAACCTTGCCGGGCAAGAGTGATGCGTCTTCACAACGTCCATATATCAATACACCAAAAGCAGGAGTAGGGTTTTATGTGTCGTGGTGGCCGCAACCTGGGTAAAAACTACACGTGTCTACGCTGCCATGCTGCTCGACGCTCTCCGCTCTTTGTGCAATGCACCCTTCCCCCTTGCCAAACCATAAGGGGCCGATGGCCTCACAGGTGGCCATGTTTTACCACGACACAATGGCATCTCTATTGTTCATGATCTCAGACAGAAGAGCACCACTTATCACTATGACCGAGTGCTCTTGAAAATAATGCGCCACATTCTTTGAAGTTAGAGAAAATGCGTATACTAGCTTCTGATAATGCAGATACCTTTGCTTGGAAGGCATGAGGACTTCAGAGATGTAGTAGACTGGTTGCTGGAGCTTGAAGGCTTTGCCTTATTCTTCTCGTTCCACAATGAGGACCGTGCTAACAACTTGGCTCGTGGCTGCGATGTATAAGAGCAAGGTCTCCTTGCTGCTCGTAGCAGCTAGCATCGGTTGGGTTGAAAGCAAGGCTTTAAGTTCCTGGGACACAGCCTGCTCCTCGGGAGTCCACTTAAACCTGTCAAACTTCTTCATCTATTGGTAAAGCGGCATGGCTTTTTCAACGAGTCGTGAAATGAACCAACTCAGGGCCGCTAGGTAGCCCGTGAGGCGTTGTACGTCATGTAGACGTTCTGATTGTTTCATTTGGACGATTGCTCCTATCTTCTCAGGATTGGCATCGATCCCTCGCTCGGGAACGAGGAAACTGAGTAACTTGCCTGCGGGTACACCAAATGTACACTTGGTTGGGTTGAGCTTGATGCCAAAAGCTCGTAAATTTATGAAAGTTTCAGCGAGATCAGTCAGGAGGTTGGAACCTTTTCTGGACCTAACCACAATGTCATCCATATAAGCTTCTACATTCTGACAGATCCGCTTCCGTAGGCACTTCTAGACCATACGCTAAAACCTGGCCCCAACATTTTTTAACCCAAAAGGCATCATGATATAACAGACACAGCCTAACAGGGTGATGAATGTTGTTTTTATTTCATTAGGGCCGTATAGTCGGATTAGGTGGTACCGAGAGTATGCATCCAGAAACGACAACCTCTCACACCCGACAGTAGAGTCTACTATCTGATCTATGCGAGGGAGAGGAAATGATCTTTCTGGGAGGCCCGATTGATATGCCTAAAATCTGCACACATTCGTAGAGACTTGTCTTTATTCGGCACCAAGATGACGTTGGCGAGGCACCCAGAGTGGTACACCTCTCGGATGAACTCAGCGAACAAGAGCCATGCTATCTCCTCACCACTCACTTTACGCTTCTCATGGAGGATCTCCGAAGGTGCTCTTTGACAGGCTTCATCACCGAATCAACAAAGAGTCTGTGCTCGGCCAGCTCCTTGGGAATACCCGGCATGTCAGAAGGCTTCCATGCAAAGATGTCCCAGTTCTCATGGAGGAACTTGTCGGATTCCAGGCTCCGCAGGCCCAAGAAAGGTTCGAACTCAGGGGCGTGTGCAAAGAACTCAACCTCTCAAGCCGATCGACTCGCTGCTCTCATGCCCTAGCTCAATGAACAAGAAGGAAAAGGACACGACAGTTTACCCAGGTTCGGGCCACCTTGCGGTGTAAAACCCTACTTCTGCTTTGTGGTGGATTAGCCTCGCGGGGGGCTGAGGATGAACTAGTAAAAGGGGAAGAACAACCTCATGAGGCTTGTTCTTGTGATGAGCTCTTGGGGTTTTGTCTCTCAAGGGCTCGATGATCCGACCCCTTCCTACGGTGGTGGCTAGGCTATATTTATAGTGGCATCGGTCTTCTTCCCCCAAAACTTAGGCGGGAAGGGATCCCACAATGACCAATTTTGAAAGGGGACAAGTAGTACATCTGATCCTGATGAAAGGTGGTCTTCGCCTGCAAAGCTTCTGATCGTGACGTCGTGGTGGGCTTGATGATGACATCCATCCAGCCGTTCTAGCGGTCCTGGTCTTATTGCACACAAACGACAACCTTTGGCTGATTCCTTGGGACTCCGCACCTACGCTTGCCTCCTTTTTACCAAAGAGGAAACTTGCTGCTCGGTGCCCGCTGGCAGGCGCCTGGCCTTGGTCATCATGGCTGATGTCACCTTAGCCTCATGAGTGAGGGTTTGCATAGAAATCTCTGCTCCTCAGGAGGCTGCCTGAGGAGGCCGCTCGTTCGGGAGGTCTTGATGTCGCCCACCTCGCGAGGGTCTTGTCTTGTCGTGGTTGAGGATGGGCCATACCAGGCCGTCGTTGGAGCCACGCCATGGGCCGCAGGCAGGCAAGTATGGGTACCCTGGTTCCTAGAACATCAACAGAAGCCCCTGGGCCCAAGGCGCTCTCGCACTTGGCTTCGAGGTGAAGCCAAAGGGCAAGTGCGGAGCACCATGGGCCCCAATTGCCTGCGGACCGAATCGACGCATGGTGCTTGATGGGACGTGGGCATATCCGCTTACCCACGCTACCTCGACAACCGTCTGACTTGACAACTGAGGGAGTCCTGGACTAAGGGGTCCTCGGGCGTCCGGTCTATTGGATATGGGCCAGATTGATGGGCCGTCAAGATACAAGGCAAAAGACCACCTCTCGTGCCTGATAGGGACTCCCGTATATGTGGATGGCAAGTTTAGGTGTCCAGATATGGTATTCCTTTCTGTTAAACCGACTTGGTACAACCCTAAGCCGTTCCGGTATCTATATAAATCGGAGGGTTAGATTGAAGGCAGGATCACAACACTGATAGGCTAGCCGAGCTAGGATTTTGCCATTACGATCTCGAGGTAGATCAACTCTTGTAACCCCCATATCCGTCGAATATAATCAAGCAGGAGTTGGGTTTTACCTCCATTAAGAGGCCCAAACGAGGGTAAACAATGTGTCCTTTTGATCATAGTTACCATCGATCCTCAAACATATAGCTTGGGCACCCCTACCCGAGATCTGTCGGTTTTGACACTGACATTGGTGCTTTCATTGAGAGCTCTGCTGTATCGTCAACAGAAGGATTGATGGAGCGCCTCTTCATTAATGATGATGATGCATCTAGGGAAACTTTTCTTCCCGGACACGTCTTTGTGTTCGATGCCTTCGTGCTTCGTGCCAACTCAACCGACCGCCTCGGGCAGGTTGACAGTTACGCCCTCGGTCACCAGATCAGGTTTGGAAACCCGAATTACCTTGCCGATATCTGAGGAGACCTGGTCTTCGAGGGGTTCATGGCGCCGGTTGTCACCCCTTGCCCCCATGAAGGAAACTCTTCGGATCCACCCTCTGATCCCGTCCAGGGGTCCACACTCACACCCGCCTTGGTCGTAGATCCGGATCGGGTAGTGATGTCCGAGGACGGGGGGATCACCCCCGCTGGACTCTCTTCTACCACGGAACATCCAAATGGATCACCCCGCTGGACACGCCTCTGGATGTTAGCTCCGTACTATCAAAGCCTGCGTGGATCGGGCTCGATCAAGTGTCCGTCTCCGAACTTAGCCCTACAGATCCATGGACTCGCATCTAGCTTTCGACCTTAGACGAAGTGCTAGGCTTAATGTGACCCTTCACCATTACAACAGGTTTGCCTCCGAACTGCACCATTACAGGTTGGAGGCGGAGAGCAGGGAATTTCATGACCCTCCCACCACCCACTTAATAGCCACTGTCAAGTATTTAACCGGCATGCTAGACTACGCGTCTGAAAATATCGACACTATGGACGAGGATGCCAGTGCCGAATCAAGCCAAGTCCCACATATCATAGGGCATTGGACGACCACTTCAATATATGATGTATACATGGTGGACACTCCTGATAAAAAGGACAATGAGGAAAATTATACCAGATGAGGACAAGACCGTCGATAAACCTCCAAAGAACTGACGTCAGCACCGCCGCTCATGATCGCGTCGAGCGAGGGATAGTAATACCGGCACCGGAGACAATGAGACTCTGGATGATGTTGAAGACCCTGAACACCCCGTCGAGCCCACATCCGAACAGGATGAGAGGGAAGAGGGTCAGTATAGCCTCGAACACACTGATCATGAAGATTCAGAAGACATCAACTATATGCCAGTCTTCGAAGAGGATGTTAGCCTTGCTGACAAAGACTTTATCGTCCCAGAGGAACCCCTGGAGAAAGAAGGCTTCAAGCATCAGCTCATCGCTACAGCGCGGAGCCTGAAAAAGAAACAATAGCAGCTTAAAGCTGAACAGGATACGCTCAATGAAACATGGAGCAACGTCCTGGCCGCCGAGGAGTACGACCACGAGCAGCCCACCAAAAGTTACCCCAAACGCAAGCTGTTGCCACAATTTGATGATGATGCCCTTGAGCCAATACCGTCGAAATACAATCAGCAAGATCAACCAGACCGACCACCACGTGGACAGGACAAAGCGGCATATCAAGTCGAACACCATCCTGCACCCCCTCGCTGAAGAGGCAAGGAGACAGCAGTTGTGGGTTACACATATGACTTGCAACTGGACCAAGCCAATAAAGCTGGCTAGACTAGATCAATCTACGGATCAACAGACCATGCCCTGATGCGAGATAACGGCTATGAAGCCCGGCGTGACGACCATTAGTATATTCGGGATCAACACCGAACTCAGATGTCATCTGACCTCCACTGTGATATCGCGCAATATAGGGGCTACACACCCTTTATGATTCACTGATGAGGTAATGCAGCACCAATTTTCAGAAGGGTTTAGACCCGTAAACATCAATAGTCGGATGGAACGACAGATCCGGCTGTCTAGATTGAAGATTTTCTTCTCCAAATTCACATGTCTCGTGGAGATGACCTCCATGCCATTAAGTATCTTCCTCTGAAGCTAAAAGGACCAGCAGGGCACTGGCTTAACAGCCTCCCAGAAAACTCCATTGGAACCTGCGAAGATTTGGAAGATGCTTTTTGAGCCAACTTTCAAGGCATTTATGTCCGGCCATCGGATCCCGACGACTTGAGTCACATAATCTAGCAACCAGGCGAATCGGCTTGCAAGCTTTGGAATCGGTTCCTAATTAAAAAGAACCAAATCGTGGACTGTGCGGACGCTGAAGCCTTAGCGGGCTTCAAACACAACGTCCGGGAGGAATGGCTCGCCCAACACCTCGGGCAGGAAAAGCCGAAGACCATGGCAGCCTTAATTACACTTATGACCCGCTTCTGTGTGGGTGAGGATAGCTGGTTGCCTCGTAGAAGCAACAACTCGCGCGACCCCAACACTTCTAAGGCCAGGGATGGCAATGGTAAACGTCGCTGCAATAAAAACAAATGTCGCACCAATAATGATGATGTAGACGATATGACATTCAATGTCGGATTTAGTGGTTCTAAATCCGGTCAGCGGAAGAAACCTAAAGGCAATAGGGACGGTCCATCTAGTTTGGATAAAATCCTTGAGAGACCCTGTCAGATTCATGGCACACCCGACAAGCCTGCTAAACACACCAACGGGAACTGCCGGGTTTTCAAACAGGTCGATAAGATAAATACCGATCACAAGGGAAAGGGACCTCCAAGTGAAGACAATGATGAGCCCCGTCAGCCGAACACCGGGGGTCAAAAGTAGTTTCCCCCGACGTGAAAATAGTGAACATGATCTATGTCACTCACATCCCCAAAAGGCAGTGCAAGCATGCACTAAGGGACGTCTACGCTGTAGAGCCTGTCGCTCCAAAGTTTAACCCATGATCAGCCTGTCTGATCACTTTTGATCACAGGGATCACCCAACCAGTATCCGTCATGGGGGTTCGGCCGCCCTGGTACTTGATCCAATTATCGACGGATACCATCTCACTAGAGTCCTTATGGACGGGGGCAGCAGTCTCAACTTGATCTATCAAGACATTATCCCCAATATGGGCATTGACCCATCAAGAATCAAGCCCAGTAACACTACCTTTAAAGGTGTGATACCGGGCATGGAGGCCCATTGCACGAGCTCATTGACATTGGAGGTAGTATTCGGCTCCCCAGACAACTTTCGTAATGAAGTGTTAATCTTCAACATCGTCCCTTTCCGTAGTGGCTATCACACACTACTCGGACGAAGAACTTTCGCCCGCTTTAATGCAGTCCCACACTATGCTTACTTGAAGCTTAAGATACCTAGACCCCGCGGCGTTATTACAATCAATGTAAATATGGAGCGCTCCCCTTGTAATGAAGAACACACCGCGGCCCTTGCAGCAAAGGTGTATGGCGGCCTTATGAAGCCGAACAACATGTCGGACATTAAAGCCAACAACATCTCTAAACGAGTCCGGCCCGCGCATCACTACGATAACTTGACGGATACGGAAGTCGATTAGCAGTTCGGCCTCTGCTGACTACCCTATAAGGTTGCGGCTTACGTACCACGCGTACATAAGTACGCACTCAAAATATCTTGGGCAACGCCAGAGGTACACTGCGGAACAAGTCCATAGTACGGCTTGACCCTCTTTGGACAGCATACATCTTTTCTCACTACATGTTTGATACATCTCCAACGTATCTATAATTTTTGATTATTCCATGCTATTATATTATCTGTTTTGGATGTTTAATGGGCTTTATTATGCTCTTTTATATTATTTTTGGGACTAACCAATTAACCGGAGGCCCAGTGCAAATTGCTGTTTTTTTGCCTATTTCACTATTTCGTACAAAAGGAATATCAAACAGAGTCCAAATGGAATGAAACCTTCGGGAGAATCGTTTTTGGAACAAACGCAATCCAGGAGACTTGGAGTGGACGTCAAGGAAGCAACGAGGCGGCCACGAGGTTGGACGGCGCGCCCAGGGGGGTAGGCGCACCCCCCACCCTCGTGGGCCCCTCGTGGCTCCACTGACCTACTCCTTTCGCCTATATATACTCACATACACTAAAAACATCCAGGAGCACCATGAAACCCTGTTTCCACCGGCGCAACCTTTTGTACCCGTGAGATCCCATCTTGCGGCCTTTTCCGGCGCTCCGCCGGAGGGGGAATCGAACACGGAGGGCTTCTACATCAACGCCCATAGCCTCTCCGATGATGTGTGAGTAGTTTACCACAGACCTTTGGGTCTATAGTTATTAGCTAGATGGCTTCTTCTCTCTCTTTGATTCTGAATACAAAGTTCTCCTCGATATTCTTGGAGATCTATTTGATGTTATTCTTTTTGCGGTGTGTTTGTCGAGATCCGATGAAATGTGGGTTTATGATCAAGATTATCTATGAACAATATTTGATTCTTCTCTGAATTCTTATATGTATGATTTGATATCTTTGCAAGTCTCTTTGAATTATCAGTTTGGTTTGACCTACTACATTGATCTTTCTTGCAATAGGAGAAGTGCTTAGCTTTGGGTTCAATCTTGCGGTGTCCTTTCCAGGTGACAGCAGGGGCAGCAAGGCACGTATTGTATTGTTGCCATTGAGGATAAAAAGACAGGGTTTATATCATATTACTTGAGTTTATCCCTCTACATCACGTCATCTTGCTTAATGTGTTACTCTTTTCTTATGAACTTAATTCTCTAGATCCATGCTGGATAGCGGTCGATTTGTGGAGTAATAGTAGTAGATGCAGAATCGTTTCGATCTACTTGTCACGGACGTGATGCCTATATACATGATCATCCCTAGATATTCTCATAACTATGCGCTTTTCTATCAATTGCTCGACAGTAATTTGTTCACCTAGCGTAAGATATGCTATCTTGAGAGAAGCCACTAGTGAAACCTATGGCCCCCGGGTCTCTTTTCCATCATATTATGTCTCTTTTATTTACATTGCATCTCATTTACTATTTTGCAATCTTTACTTTTCAATCTATACAACAAAAATACCAAAAATATTTATCTTGTTATCTCTATCAAATCTCACTTTTGCAAGTGGCCGTGAAGGGATTGACAACCCCTTTATCGCGTTGGTTTCAAGGTTCTTATTTGTTTGTGCAGGTGCAAGGCGACTTGCGTGTAACCTCCTACTGGATTGGTACCTTGGTTCTCAAAAACTGAGGGAAATACTTACGCTACTTTGCTGCATCACCCTTTCTTCTTCAAGGGAAAACCAACGCATGCTCAAGAGGTAGCAAGAAGGACTTCTGGCACCGTTGCCGGCGAGGCTTACACGAAGTCAAGTCAAGATTTGATCTCCCGACAACTCGCCGATTTCTGGCTTCGTTGCCGGAAAGATCTACGCACAAGTCAAGACATACCAAGTACCCATCACAAACTCTTATCCCTCGCATTACATTATTTGCCATTTGCCTCTCGTTTTCCTCTCCCCCACTTCACCCTTGACGTTTTATTCGCCCTTTTTCCATTCGTCTCTTTTTGCTTTCTTCTTGTGTGCTTGTGTGTTGGATTGTTTATAGCTATGGCTCAAGACAATACTAAATTGTGTGATTTTTCCAATACCAACAACAATGATTTTCTTAGCACTCCGATTGCTCCTATTACCGATGCTGAATCTTGCGAAATTAATGCTGCTTTATTGAATCTTGTCATGAAAGATCAATTCTTTGGCCTTCTTAGTGAAGATGTCGCTACACATCTAAACAACTTTGTTGACTTGTGCGATATGCAAAAGAAGAGAGATGTGGATAATGATATTGTTAAATTGAAGTTATTTCCATTTTCGCTTAATGATCTTGCTAAAACTTGGTTCTCTTTTTTGCCTAAAAATAGTATTTATTCATGGAATAAGTGCAAAGATGCTTTTATCTCTAAGAATTTTCCTCTCGCTAAGATCATCTCTCTTAGAAACGATAGTATGAATTTTAAGCAACTTGATCATGAGCATGTTGCACAAGCTTGGGAGAGGATGAAACTAATGATACGTAATTGCCCTACACATGGTTTGAATTTATGGATGATTATACAATTTTTTATGCTGGATTGAATTTGGCTTCTAGAAATCTTTTAGAATCAGTCACGGGAGGCACTTTTATGGAAATCACTTTAGGAGAAGCTAATAAACTCCTAGATAATATTATGGTTAACTATTCTCAATGGCACACCAAAAGATCTACTAGTAAAAAGGTTCATGCAATTGAAGAGATTAATGTTTTGAGTGGAAAGATGGATGAACTTATGAAATTGTTTGCTAATAAGAGTGTTTCTTCTGATCCTAATGATATGCCCTTATCCACTTTGATTGAGAATAATAATGAATCTATGGATGTGAATTTTGTGGGTAGAAACAATTTTGGTAACAACACGTCTAGAGGAAACTTTAATTCTAGGCCGTTCCCTAGTAATTCCTCTAATAATTATGGTAATTCATACAACATTTCTTATGGAAATTTCAATAAGATGCCCTCTGATTTTGAGACTAGTGTTAAAGAATTTATAATTTCGCAAAAGAATTTCAATGCTTTGCTTGAAAAAAAATTGCCTAAGATTGATGAGTTGGCTAGGAACATAGAAAGAATTTCTCTTGAAGTTGATTCTTTGAAACTTAGATCTCTTCCACCTAAGCATGATATCAATGAGTCTCTTAGAGGCGTGTGAATTTCCATTGATGGGTGCAAAGAAAGAACCGCTAGGATGTGTGCTAAAAAGGATTGCTTTGTGAAAACGTGTTCTTCTAGTTTTCATCATAATAAGGATGAAGATCTGAAAGTGATTGATGTGTCTCCTATTAAATCTTTGTTTTCCAATATAAATCCTGATGAGTCAAATTTAGCTAAAAGGTGTCCCAATGATTCGGAGTTTTTAGATCTTGATGCAAAAATTGGTAAAAGTGGGATTGAAGAGGTCAAAACTTTCCATAGCAATGAACCCACCATTTTGGATTTCAAGGAATTTAATTATGATAATTGCTCTTTGATAGATTGTATTTCCTTGTTGCAATGCGTGCTAAATTCTCCTCATGTTTATATTCAAAATAAAGCTTTTACCAAACATATCGTTGATGCTTTAATGCAATCTTATGAAGAAAAACTTGAATTAGAAGTTTCTATCCCTTGAAAACTTTATGACGAGTGGGAACCTACTATTAAAATTAAGATTAAAAATCATGAATTCTATGCTTTGTGTAATTTGGGTGCTAGTGTTTCCACGATTCCTAAAACTTTGTGAGATATGGTAGGTTTCCATGAATTTGATGATTGTTCTTTAAATTTGCATCGTGCGGATTCCACCATTAAGAAACCTATGGGAAGGATTAATGATGTTCTTATTGCTGCAAATAGGAATTATGTGCCCATAGATTTCATTGTCCTTGATATAGATTGTAATCCTTCATGTCCTATTATTCTTGGTAGACCTTTCCTTAGAACGATTGGTGCAATTATTGATATGAAAGAAGGAAATATTAGATTCCAATTTCCATTAAGGAAAGGCATGGAGCACTTTCCTAGGAAGAAAATTAAATTACCTTATGAATCTATTAGGAGAGCCACTTATGAATTGAATACCAAAGATGGTAATACCTAGATCTATTCTTGTTTTTATGCCTAGCTATGGGCGTTAAAAGATAGCGCTTGTTGGGAGGCAACCCAATTTTGTTTTTGTTCTTTACTTTTTGTTCCTGTTTAATAATAAATAGTTCATCTAGCCTTTGGTTAGATGTGGTTTTGTGTTTTAATTAGTGTTTGTGCCAAGTAAAAACCTTTAGGATAACCTACGGTGATAGTTAATTTGATCTTGCTGAAAAACAGAAACTTTTGCGCGCACGAGATTAGTTTTCATAAATCACAGAAACTTGATTTTCAGTTCAGTATTTTTGCATAAGATTAATAAACAAATTACCTAGGACTTCCTAATTTGGTAGAAGTTTTGGAGTTTGATAAGTATTCGAGAGTTACAGATTGCTACAGACTGTTCTGTTTTTGACATATTCTGTTTTTCGTGTGTTGTTTGCTTCTTTTGATGAATCTATGGCTAGTATAGGGGGTATGAACCATAGAGAAGTTGGAATACAGTAGGGTTATAAAAAATATAAATAAAGAATGATTTCATTACAGTACCTTAAAGTGGTGGTTTGTTTTCTTGCACTAACGGAGCTCATGAGATTTTCTGTTGAGTTTTGTGTTGTGAAGTTTTCAAGTTTTGGGTAAAGATTTGATGGATTTTGGAATAAGGAGTGGCAAGAGCCTAATCTTGGGGATGCCCAAGGCACACCAAGGTAAAATTCAAGGACAACCAAAAGCCTAAGCTTGGGGATGCCCCGGAAGGCATTTCCTCTTTCGTCCTCGTCTATCGGTAACTTTACTTGAGGCTATATTTTTATTCACCACATGATATGTGTTTTGCTTGGAGCGTCTTGTATGATTTGAGTCTTTGCTTTTTAGTTTATCACAATCATCCTTTCTGTACACACCTTTTGGAGAGACACACATGAATCGGAATTTATTAGAATACTCTATGTGCTTCACTTATATCTTTTGAGCTAGACAATTTTGCTCTAGTGCTTCACTTATACCTTTTTAGAGCAATGTGGTGGTTTTATTTTGTAGAAATTATTGCTCATGCTTCACTTATATTATTTTTAGAGTCTTTTAGAACATCATGATAATTTGCTTTGGTTATAAAATTAGTCCTAATATGATGGGCATCCAAGTTGGGTAAAATAAAAACTTTCATCTAGAGTGCATTAAATACTATAATAAATTTGATACTTGATAATTGTTTTGAGATATAAAGGTGGTAATGTGAGAGTCATGCTAGTTGGGTAATTATGAAATTGAGAAATACTTGTGTTAAAGTTGGCAAGTCCCGTAGCATGCACGTATGGTGAACGTTGTGTGACAAATTTGAAGCATGGGGTGTTCTTTGATTGCCTTCCTTGTGAATGGACGTCGGGATCGCACGATGGTTAACTCCTACCAACCCTTCCCCCAGGAGCATGCATAGTAGTACTTTGCTTTGAGGGCTAATAAACTTTTGCAATAAGTATATGAGTTCTTTATGACTAATGTGAGTCCATGGATTATACGCACTCTTACCCTTCCGCAATTTGCTAGCCTCTACGGTACCGTGCATTGCCCTTTCTCACCTTGAGAGTTGGTGCAAACTTTGCCGGTGCATCCAAACCCCGTGATATGATATGCTCTATCACACATAAACCTCCTTATATCTTCCTCAAAACAGCCACCATACCTACCTATTATGGCATTTCCATAGCCATTCCGAGATATATTGCCATGCAACTTTCCACCATTCCGTTTATTATGACACGCTCCATCATTGTCATATTGCTTTGCATGATCATGTAGTTGACATCGTATTTGTGGCAAAGCCACCTTTATAATTCTTTCATACATGTCGCTCTTGATTCATTGCATATCCCGGTACACCGCTGGAGGCATTCACATAGAGTCATATTTTGTCCTAAGTATTGAGTTGTAATTCTTGAGTTGTAAATAAATAGAAGTGTGATGATTTCCTTTATTAGAGCATTGTCCCATGTGAGGAAAGGATGATGGAGATTATGATTCCCCCATGTCGGTGGGAATGACACTATGGGATCACGGGAATCCCTACTACGGTTGCGGGGCGTGGGCTCGTGAGACGAGCGGGATCAGCTGATGACCCACAAGTGTAGGGGATCTATTGTAGTCCTTTCGATAAGTAAGAGTGTCGAACCCAACGAGGAGCAGAAGGAAATGACAAGCGGTTTTCAGTAAGGTATTCTCTGCAAGCACTGAAATTGTAGGTAACAGATAGTTTGGTGATAAGATAATTTGTAACGGGTAACAAGCAATGAAATTAAATAAGGTGCAGCAAGGTGGCCCAATCCACAAGCCTAGGGTCGGTGTACTAAAGTAGGGTCACTCCTTTGTACCCCTTACTTGTGCGCGGACAGTCAGAGCCACGGGCCGAAGCCACATTTAGCAGGGCAAAAGGGAGGAGGCGGAGCCGCAAGATGATCAGCGCAATGCCATAGACCGAGACCACAGAGAGCAGATGGACGAAGCAGGTTTTCCCGGCAAGCCCCTTGCCGGGGCGGCTCGCCCATACTAGCGGAGTGAGACACCCTCGAACCCACGGTCTCCAACACCATCAAACGCGTTGGGCCAGGGCTTGGGAAGCACCTCCATGGTGGCAGGCAGATCTTTGTGAACACAGAGAATGGAAGGCAACAATCCTCAACAAGATCCTTGCCAAGGAAACCCAAAAGACCCCCGGCAAGATCCTTGTCGGGGACGGCAGCGCGCCACGGCAAGACCATTGTCGGGCCACCCGGCAAGGTCCTTGCCATGGGCGTCAGCGGGGCCACTGCCAGGCCCGTACGAACCGAGTCTCCACCGCCATTCACATGCAGCTGCTAGCACAACCAGCTGGGCAGGCACCTGCATGGCAACATGCAGCTTCCAGGCCAACTCAGCACATGCCTATGTGGCGCCATGCAGATCTTCGTGAAGGCTCCACCACCGCGCCACCTCAGCTGCTTGCCTGCCTACATGGCGCCGCATGCATCGCTGGCTACGGCGCGTGTCGAAGCGAGGAGGTGCGGCGACGGATGGGATGGGCCTTGCTACCGTCCCCGATAAAGCAAGAGGACACCTAAGCTACATGTTAAATGCATCTTGTCCTGTAATACAGGCGATAAGCTCATAGCACTGTAGGCCTTTCCACCTCCTGTGTGCCACTGTGGCAGCCCCTTTCGACTTTAAAAGGAGGCCCATGGCGTACTAGAGAGTGATTCGGCTCTTTTGAACCACGCGGTCTTCGTAGCTAGTTCAAGAGCTCAAGAACACTTAATACATCCACCAAAGCAGGACTAGGGTTTTACGCATCCTCGCGGCCCGAACCTGGGTAAACAATCCTTGTGCTGGTTACTAATCCTGCTCTTCTCACAACACCGTGCCCCGCAACCGCAGAAGGGATCCTCGTGATCCCATAGGTGTTGTTTCCCACCGACATCTTTGGCGCGCCATGTAGGGGGCACAATTGTGAGACTCTGGTCTAGTAGTTGGCCTAGCAGTTCTTCATCGCCACGGCTCCCGCGGAGAAGGGGCCAAGAGAGTGGCGCTGCATGCAAGCGCGAAAAATGACAGGGCGGCGACGAGAAAGCTAAGTCATGCTAAAATTTAAACTTTTCTCCTTAATATAAGGTTATCGTCCATGGAGATTCTTCCTATGTATGGAAAACCTGTACGAAGAGGGGCCCTCCCGCAATTTGCAGTGCCCTTGTTCTGTTTTGAGTCCGCTCAACAGCTCAAGCAACCGCGTCGAGAGTGGCAGGGTAGCCTTCCGCAATTAGCAACGCTCTCGACTCTGACTCGAGTCAAGCTCGACAGTTCGAGTAGCCATGATAAGGGAGGTAAGGTGGTTCGCCCGGCAGCAAGCACGCCCGGTAGGCCAATGGGGATCCGTCCTCAAGATGCCACCCTGGGTTTACGCATCGGCAAGCCTACCCAGTTAACATAGGGTGGATATACAAAGGAAAATCAAATAGGGAAATAACATGCATAATGTCAGAAGTACTGCAGAGTTATATTACAGAAATTGCCGCCGCGGTTCTAACTAAAGATAGAAATTGTCTTGGACATGAACCTGTAGCGGCGATAAGAAACGGGGTGCCTAGTCCCAGCGCTGGCCCTCCAACCTCTTGATTCCGTCGATGCGGCTGATGATGGGCTTGATACGCTCCTTGAGCGCTGCGATGTCTGCATCCTCCGGCAAGCTCTTCAGCGCAGCTTCGACGTCGAGGTCGGGATGCCAGTGCGCTATCTTGGCTAGCACCTTGGTCATGGCGCCCCGACAGAGCATCTGGGACTCCTCGGCCAGGGAGGCCGCCCGATTGGAGTGAAGCCGCTCCAGGGCACTGACGACCCTCTCACAAAACAGGGTCAGGTTGGCGCTGGGGCTCAGGCTCGTCTCCGGGGCGTACCTCACGTCCGACATCCCCATGGTGGCCAGTAGCGTGGCGGCCGAGTTCGCAACGATGCGAGGCGTCCGAGCCAACGCTTCTCGCCCTCCACGTGGTCGTCATGGTTGGCGGCCTCGTTCCTCCGCAGCTGCTTCTCGGTCTCCAGGTCCTTGGTCAGGATCCCCTCTCGGGCCTTGGCCTCCCACAACATCTTCTCGAGATCCTCCATCTTCAGCTTGAGGTCTCTGATGGAGTTGTTGGCCTCGAAGAGCTCTCCGGCCCTACCGACGGCCGCGCCATGCGCCTCCGCCAAGGCGCTGTTGAGAGTGTCCTTCTCCTTGGACAGGTTCAGAGTATGCTCCTTTAGCTAATCCTGCTCCGCCTCCAGCTCCTTCACCTTGCCGGTGTGAACCAGAGCCTGGGCACTGACTGCCTCCTTGTGACTCTGCTCCATCTCTCGGGTCCGCTGTACGACGAGCTTGTCCACCTCTTCATCCTTGCCGCGGAGCGTGGTGGCGAGCTTCTCCTCGCGCGCGGCAAGGTCCTCCTCTTGGGAGTTTAGTGTGGCTTTGTGCTGGGTCCGGGCGGCTTCGGCGGCGGCGGCCAAGTTCTTTGCCGCCTCTTGGGCCTTCTCGACGTCAGCCAGCTTCATGGTGACCTCCACGTCACGTTTGGCCAGCTCGCCCTGGGCGGCCTTCAGCTCGTCTTGAGCCTGGCGGAACTAGTCCTGCACCTCGGCGACGCGCCCCTGGAGCTCCACCTCCACATTCTCCATCACCGCCGTCCTAGACTCGGCCTTGTCCAAACGGGCGCGGTGGAGCGCCTGGAGCTTCCAGAAGCTGGCGCCCATGGCCTGGAGCAGCCGCTCCTCCTGGGAGCCGTCGCCACCAACGCCCGGCTCGTCGACGACCTCGAGCCCGGCGGAGGCAAGCACTTCGTCGTCAAACACCTCTCCCTCGATGGGAGCCCTGGTGCTCGACGCACCTGGGAGGCGGACAAACAAGTCATCACCCACCCTCAGGTACCTGCCGAAGCCAGAGGCGGCGGCGGAGGAGGGCTGGTCATCAACCACCTCCTCCTCGGCAGTGGCCTTGCCGGCCTCCCCGGCAGTTCCCTTATCGGGCTCCCCGGCGGGCCCCTTGGCGGCGTCCACAGCAGCGCCCTTGGCGCTCTCCTCGGCGACGATCTTCTCAGCCTGCGCCGCGGCATCCTAGGCAACGTCCTCAATGACGGTATCGACGTCCTATGGGTCCATCGAGGGGAAGTCTGAATGCCGAGAAGGGGATAGGGTGGGGCCAAGATCAAAGCCCAGTAAAAAAGAAGAAAGAAAGAATGCAAGCAGAAACGGAAGGCGAGTGGCTTACCCGTGCCAAGCTGAGAAGCAGAAGTCCCCTCTCCGCCAAGGTTCGGCATCGAGGCGAAGCCACCGGCGCCCGTTTTCTCCTCCTCCTCCTCCGTGTGCATGGGCTCGGTGCTTGGTGCCCTTGCCGGGGATGCCCCTCGAGGAGGCATGGTCGATGGGGGCGGCGCGTTGGGAGAAGCCCTCTATGGCTCCCCTTGCCGCTGCACCCCTCCTAGTTCCACATCATGGTCAGTACCAAAGTATCGTACCCCTAGCGGACATCGACGAAGGACGGGTGGTGGACTCACGCTGGGGGCTGGGCCGGGGGCTGCTGTCCGGGCTGCTCAACAGCACCAGTGGCGTGCCGGAGGTGCCTACCGAGGGCTGGCCGCTCGTCAAAATCCTGGCCCTCTTCGCCCTTTGGGCCAACGTCTCCATGTCCCTATGGGATGAAGATGATTCAGAATAGGCGGCACCATTCGAGGAAATGGAGAAAAAAAGAAAAGAAGGGGGGAAAGCAGAGCTTACTCTTCCTCGTCCTCCTCCTCCTCTGCTGCTTTCCTCTTCCACTCCGGGCTGAGGGGTCCAAAGTCAAAAGCGATCCCCGCGCCAACGACTACCGGTGAGAGGGGAGGTGGTGGCATCTGGGCACGCTTGGACGATGAAGAAGTGGATGCCTTCTTCTTCGCCGCCACGGCCTTCACCGCATTCTTCGTCGCTGCAGCCCTCGTCTGGCACGCAGACGTCTCCTAGGCCTGTCGCAGCTGCGCGGCCTAGCCGAGACGGATCGGATCTCCGGAGGTGGCCCGCCACAGGACTCGCCCTCTCCCAATGTCTAGAGGGTCGGCGGTCGCGGTCTCCTCCCCCTCGTCCTCCTCGTCCAACGACTCATCGACCACATCCTCGACGAGGGGAACCCCGGTGCCGGCGCCGCTGGCCTCCTCATCGGCCGTCGCCCACTGGGCAAGCTCTTCTTCCTCCGCTTCCACCGCGTCCTTGTCCTCCACACCGCCGGCGCTACCGGCCTCCTCGGCGAGCTTCACCTCCACCACCCTGGCGGCGATGTAGTCCAGCTCTGCCTGGGAGGTATCCTGGATGAGTCGCGGCTCGATGGTGACGTACCCCTCGTGCAAGGTGTCGAAGAATTCCTGCACCTGGAGCTCATCCGGCTCGACATAGCTTGGGTGAAGGCCGTGCACATTGAATTACGACATCATGGCAATGATGTCGGACCGGTGAGAATTGTTGCACAGTGGGACCACTCCTGCCGGCAACTTGAAAACGGCTCTTTGGCAACCTTGCCAGCCTTCGCGGCAGCCCTTGCAGCCTTGCCGGACCGCTCAACCTTGCCGTTGCTATTGACCTCAAGATGGTAGATCTATTGGCAGAGATGGGCGTGCGTCAACATCGTCAGGTTGTGGTCGAGGCCGGGGTGGAGCCTCATGATGTCAGCAACATTCGTGAAAAGCCAGGCCGGCCTCCCCTTGTTGTGCAGAGGGGCGATTCAGCGGCGGATGAAGTCCACCCTGATCATTTCAAGGGTGAGCCGAAGGATCCTGGTGGTGGCAATCGTGATCCAGTCAACGCAACTAGAGATGGCGCCCCCCTTTTGGATCCGAGGGGAGAAGTAGTGGCGGAAGAGCACCGTGTTGGGGAGCACCCCGGAGAAGCCCTCGCAGAGGTGTGCGAAGAGAGCCATGCACGCCACGGCATTTGGATTGAAATCCAGAAGGCGGAAGCCGTAGGTGTGCGTAACGTCTTTGAAGAAATCGAAGAAGGGGGGACAGAGCCCGCATGAGAAGTAGTCAGCGAAGAAGGGGTACCGATTTGGGGCGGCCCCGGTGCAGGCAGGGATGACGCGCGTGGCTGGATGCCCCGTCGTTTCTCCCCCCATCTTCACCCCCCACAAAGTTTTGAAGAACTCCCGGAGCTCAGACGCGCCGACCGTCGAGGGGAAGTAGGCGAACTGCACCCGTCGCGCCACCAGCTTGCTCTCCAGCTGCTCCATCGCCCAGGCATCTTTGGCCACTCCCTTGCTTTTGGTGGATTTGGGCGCCATGGCGGCTGCGAGAAGCAAGAGGGATGAGGATGACGGAAACGCAACAACGGTGGACGAAGACGGGAGGCTCGAGAAGGAGGAAGAAAGGGGGCAGCGGTTCCAAGATTGGAGAAGACGCAGGGAAGGGGTAAAGTGAGCAGCGCGCCCACGGTTATGCCCTCTTACGGGGAAGGCGCGGGCTGCCTCCTTTCCCATTAACTGCGACATGACGCATGCGTGCGGGAACCACCCCGCGCATGCCCCCGAAGTCACGCATGCTTCTCCACGACGCGTGTTCGACGCGGGTCGTGGGGAAGCGCAGCGGACAAAAGAGTTACCACGGTAAAAACCGCACTGCCTGCCCGCGCACCGTTTTGGGCCTGGCCCAACAACGCGTTGCGCCTATGTGTGGTCCAGGCCCGGGGGCTCCTGTCGGTGTACTAAAGTAGGGACACTCCTTTGTACCCCATACTTGTGCAGGGGCAGTCAGAGCCACGGGCCGAAGCCACAGTTAGCAGGGCCAAAGGGAGGAGGCGGAGCCGCAAGATGATCAGCGCAACGCCAAAGACCGAGACGACAGAGAGTAGATGGACGAAGCAGGTTTTCCCGACAAGACCATTGTTGGGGCAGCCTCAGCTGCCCTGCCAAGCCCCTTGCTGGGGCGGCTCGCCCACACTAGCAGGGTGAGCAACCCTTGAACCCACGGTCTCCAACACCATCAACCGCGTTGGGCCAGGGCTCAGGAGGCACCTCCATGGTGGCATGCAGATCTTTGTGAAGACAGAGAATGGAAGGCAACAATCCTCAACAAGATCCTTGCCGAGGAAACCCACAAGAACCCCGACAAGATCCTTGCCAGGGACGGCAGCGCACCATGGCAAGACCCTTGCGGGACCACCCGGCAAGGCCCTTGCCAAGGGCGTTAGCGGGGCCACTGCCAGGCCCGCACCAACCGAGTCTATACATCCGTTCACATGCAGCTACCAACCCAACCAGCTGGGCAGGCACCTGCGTGGCAACATGCAGCTTCCAGGCCAACTCAGCACACGCCTGCGTGGCGGCATGCAGATCTTCGTGAAGGCTCCACCACCGCGCCACCTCAACTGCTTGCCAGCCTACATGGCGCCGCATGCATCGCTGGCCAGGGCGCGTGTCGAAGTGAGGAGGAGCGGCGACAGACGGGACATGCCTCGCTCTCGTCCCCGATAAAGCAAGAGGACACCTAAGCTATGCATTAAATGCGTCTTGTCCTATAATACAAGTGATAAGCTCATAGCACTGTAGGCCTTTCCACCTCCTGTGTGCCACTGTGGCGGCCCCTTTCAACTATAAAAGGAGGCCCATGGCGTACTGGAGAGGGATTCGGCTCTTTTGAACCACGCGGTCTCTGTAGCTAGTTCAAGAGCTCAAGAACAATCAATACATCCACCAAAGCAGGACTAGGGTTTTACGCATCCTTGCGGCCCGAACCTGGGTAAACGATCCTTGTGCTGGTTACTAATCCTGCTCTTCAAACAACCCCGCACCCCGCAACCATAGAAGGGATCCTCGTGATCCCATACGTGTCGTTTCCCACCGACACCTGGACAAATTCTAATAATGAAAAAAGCGCTCCCGAGGACACATGGGAATTATCGTCAAGCTAGTTTTCATCACGCTCATATGATTCACGTTCGTTACTTTGATAATTTGATATGTGGGTGGACCGGTGCTTGGGTACTGCTCTTTCTTTGACAAGCATCCCACTTATGATTAACCTCTATTGCAAGCATCCGCAACTACAAAAGAAGTATTAAGGTAAACCTAACCATAGCATGAAACATATGGATCCAAATCAGCCCCTTACGAAGCAACGCATAAACTAGCATTTAAGCTTCTGTCACTCTACCGACCCATCATCTACTTATTACTTCCCAATACCTTCCTCTAGGCCCAAATAATGGTTAAGTGTCATGTAGTCGACATTCACATAACACCACTAGAGGAGAGACAACATACAGCTCATCAAAATATCGAACGAATACCAAATTCACATGATTACTTATAACAAAACTTCACCCATGTCCTCAGGAACAAACGTAACTACTCACAAAGCATATTCATGTTCATGATTAGAGGGGAATTAATAAGCATTAAGGATCTGAACATATGATCTTCCACCAAATAAACCAACTAGCATCAACTACAAGGAGTAATCAACACTACTAGCAACCCGCAGGTACCAATATGAGGTTTTGGTACAAAGATTGGATACAAGAGATGAACTAGGTTTTGAGAGGAGATGGTGCTGGTGAAGATGTTAATGGAGATTGACCCCCTCCCGATGAGAGGATCGTTGGTGATGACGATGGTGATCATTTCCCCCTCCCGGAGGGAAGTTTCCCCGGCAGAACAGCTCCGCCAGAGCCCTAGATTGGTTCCGCCAAGGTTCCACCTTGTGGCGGCGGAGTTTCATCCCGTAAGCTTTCTTATGATTTTTTTCAGGGTAAAATCCTTCATATAGCAGAAGATGGGCACCGGAGGGCTGCCATGTGGCCCACGAGACAAAGGGCGCGCCCAGGGGGTAGGGCATGCCCCCACCCCCGTGGCCAGGGTGTGGGCCCCCTTTGGTACTTCTTCCACTAAATATTTATCATTAATTCCAAAAATGGCAATCATGGAGTTTCAGGACTTTTGGAGCTGTGCAGAATAGGTCTCTAATATTTGCTCCTTTTCCATCCCGGAATCCCAACTGCCGGTATTCTCCCTCTTCATGTTAAACCTTGTAAAATAAGAGAGAGTAGCCATAAGTATGGTGACATAACGTGTAATAACAGCCCATAATGCAATAAATATCAATATAAAAGCATGATGCAAAATGGACGTATCAACTCCCCCAATCTTAGACCTCGCTTGTCCTCAAGCGGAAGACGATATCGAAAAGTATGTCCACAGGTTTAGAGATAGAGGTGTCGATAAAAATAAAATACGGACATGAGGGCATCATGATCATTCTTATAACAGCAACATATATATATACATACATATATATATATATATATTGTCATATGATTTCTTATGCTCAAGTAACAATCTATTCACAATGTCAAGTATGAATCAGAAACTTCATTCAGAACTGACAAACTATAATCTCAGTCATTGAAGCAATTGCAATTTATCACAACATAGGAAAGAGTCAACATAAGAGTTTTTCAGCAAGTCCACATACTCAACTATCATTTAGTCTTTCACAATTGCTGACACTCACGCAATACTTATGGTTGTGGAGTTTTAATTGGACACAGAGAAATATAGGGGCTTATAGTGTTGCCTCCCAACCTTTTACCTCAAGGGTAATGTCAACAATAATAGTTCATGCTAACTTACATCCAATTGGATATATATATCATGATCTTTCCAACACGAGGTGCTTGCCAAAGGATAAAATATAAAAAGGAAAGGTGAAGATCACCTTGACTCTTGCATAAGGTAAAAGACATAAACTAAAAGATAGGCCCTTCGAAGAGGGAAGCAGAGGTTATCATGTGCTTTTATGGTTGGATGCACGAAATCTTAATGCAAAAGAACGTCACTTTATATTGCCACTTGTGATATGAACCTTTATTATGCAGTCCGTCGCTTTTATTACTTCCATATCACAAGATAGTATAAAGTTTATTTTCTCTATACTAATAAGTCATACATATTTAGAGAGCAATTTTTATTGCATGCAACATGACAACTTACTTGAAGGATCTTACTCAATCCATAGGTAGGTATGGTGGACTCTCATGGCAAAACTGGGTTTAAGGATGTTTGGAAGCACAAGTAGTATCTCTACGTGGTGCAAGGAATTTGGCTAGCATGAGGGGGAAAGGCAAACTCAGCATGTTGGACGGTCCATGACAATATACTTTAACTGAGATGTGAGAAAACATAACCCATTACGTTGTCTTCCTTCTCCAACATCATCTCTTTAGCATGTCATACTTTAATGGGTGCTCACAATCATAAAAGATGTCCAAGATAGTATATTTATATGTGAAAATCCCTCTTTCTTTATCACTTCATATTAATTGCAACGATGACCAAAACTAGGTTTGCCAACTCTCAACAACTTTTATGTATCATACTCTTTATGTGCGAAGTCATTACTATCCATATGATCAATATGGTATCTTTTATTTCTTTTTATTCCTTTTCTTTTCTCAAGATCATATCAACATAGGAAAGCCCTTGACTCAACACTAATCTTTATTATATATAGCTCACGAACTCGATTACATAGGGGGGTCATAAAGCAAAACTCAAAACTAATTCGCACCAAAACTTTATTCTACTAGATCGAGATATTATCAAAAGGATCGAACTAAGTAAAAGGGTAAAGATAGGAGTGTGATGGTGATACGATACCGGGGCACCTCCCCCAAGCTTGGCAATTGCCAAGGGGAGTGCCCATACCCATGTGGTTATGTCCTTGGAGATGGTGAAGAAGGAGTTGTTGATGATGTAGGCTTGTCATCCATCTTCCAAGGCATAGGTCACCATCATAGAAGGATGATTGAGTCTCCGGGATCCTCAAATCTGCAGCCAAACTCATCCTTTTGAATCTATATTCATACTCACAGTTTTGGTTTTGCAGGTCATAGATCTAGGCTTGGAGGTGCTTGATTTTCTCATGAAGCTTGAAGATGGTCTCCCCAATGTTCTTGGCGTCCAACTTGTGGTTGTTGGTGAACTCCGTGATCATCATCTGGTTGGCATTGAGTCCGCGCTTCACCATCCCTTGGCACTTGAAAACTTGTTGTTCCATTATTTCGAGCTTTTCCTCCACGCTTCTGGTACTCCTTGGTCCCTCCACATCGCGGATGTGCAGCACCCCCTCACGCATCTCAATGGTTTGAGGGTGATGCAGCACCTCCGCGAGGTAGGGGTTGATGCCCCTCTCGAAAAACGTGTCCTTGGGGTTGCTTGAAGACGTCATGGTGCTCTAGATTTGTCAAAAAAACAGCTCAAAACAAACACAGAGGATAATTGTGTGATACGGTGGTCAAAACCTTCGAGAGATTATATAATGAATTTTTACCGACCAAAAGAAGTATCATGCAAGAAAACGGAGTCCGGAGAGCACACGAGGTGCCCACGAGGCAGGGGGGCGCGCCCAGGGGGGTAGGGAGCGCCCTCCACCCTCATGGATGCCTCGTGTCCTTCCCGAACTACTTATTTTCCTAATTTCGTAAATATTTCAAAACGGAGAAAAATCGCTATTGCAACTGTTTTGGAGTCGGTTTACTTACTGTACCACATACCTATTCCTCTTTGGAGTCTGAAACGTTATGGAAAGTGTCGGAGTAATGGGCCACGGGTAGGCTAACCCGAGTCCCAGGACCTTTCAAGACATCGGGGTAGGCCGCGCCCCTCAAGCCGAGTCCCGGGAGCGACTCCAAGACAAGCCAAGTCCCAGACGGCGACTTTGAGATAAGCCGACTCCGAGATGGCGACCTCCAGAGAGGCCGACTATGGAGAGTTGGCCCATGACTCCTCCCTCATTTCGAAGTACGATGCGGGGTACGGTCACGGCATGGCCGTTCCCCCCTGCTTACGAAGGCCCGCATGGCTACAGTGAGCCGTATCGCTAGAAGATCTCCGGTGAGGCGCGGCACTGTTGCCATGCCTTCCCTGACCTCAGCCACAGTGCGCATCACATTGTGCCCATGACGCCGGCCTGTACGACCCGAAGGCGACGGGGCCACCTGTCAGTGGGTGGGCCGAAGGCGGCCTGAGTGCCCCGAAGACGGACCTGTGGGAGTCGGCCTCCCTGGAGTCGGCCGACTCCTCCCCAGGGCCCCACGAGCCATTAACCAGATAGGATGGGGAATGCCGACAGTGATCGCCCGATAGATGGCGGCACTGTTGCCACGACCCAATGACTGAGCCTGCATCATCAGGAGTGCCGCTACAGTATCAAGCCTGTCCGCGCCGGCGGGGAGGAGGGCGGCCTGAGAGACAGACGGCTGGGACCTGCGCCCAGCCGGATTACTATTGTACCCCCGGGGGGTAGGCCTATATAAACCCCCCGGGGCACCCATGCCAAGGGTTCAAACCTAGATAGAGATAGACCAGATAGCACAGGGAGGAGAGAGCTAGCCTTGCCCTCTCCTGCCTCTCGAAACAGCTCCAGGAGCACCATTGTAGTCACTTTGCCTTAGTGATCATGCGGAGACCCCGCAGAGCAGCAGTAGGGGTGTTATATCCTAGGAGAGCCCTGAAGCTAGGTAAGTTCCGCCGGCGTGCATGTCTTCGCCTCATCCCGCTTCCAGGCACCGGCGACGTTCTACTCGCTCCCACCATGATAAGCCATCCTTTGGCATATGTCGTATCCAACCCCCGACATTTGGCGCCCACCGTGGGGCGAGGTGCACCGTCGTCCAGAGATCTGCTCTGGACGTGAACCCTGTTCCTCCCCGGCGAGCACAGCCAGCCCGGCACGCCGGATGGCGTCTATGCCGACGCGCTGCACGGCGCTGAGATCGCCTGTGCGGCCAGCTGCCTCACCGATCTGATCGGCGAGGTTCGCCTCTCCGATGAGCCTGCGTCCGACGCAGGCACGAGTGGCCCCGAGAGCCTCCTCGCAGGCCTCCTCAACCAACTCCACGTCGCCGGCGAGCCTGCCGCGGACCTGGAGTCCATAGGATCCACCGACCCGATGCTGGTCGACTCCGACACCGCGTCGCTCGACGCGTTCACCACCAACGTGGTGGTCTACAACGAGCCGCTCTCTTATGCGGGGAGCGGCGAAAGCACCGTCACTGAGGTCCTCGTCCTCGACCACGGCGAGCGCTCCGGCGAGGGAGCGCACGACCCGCTTGACGCGGCCCTGCGAGACCTTGCAGCACCGATTCCGGAAGACGCCGACGCTGAGACGCTGGAGGCGCTCCGCCTTTAGCTCGTCGAGGGCGCGAAGAAGCTGGCAAGCATGAGGCGCTTGTCAGAAGCTTACCAACGCGAGATGGATCGCGCCGTAGGCGGCTTGCCGGCTCCAATCGGGCCTAGCCGCCTAGGCGTGGTCCGACAGCGCGGCGCGACAATCGCCAACCTCTTCGGGGCTGACCGCCCTGTGTATGCCACGCCCGCAGAGAATATCCGTGCCGCCCAGGCGGCGGCAGACGAGCTAGACAACTTCGAAGGCGAAGAGCGCCACATAATGACGGAGCGAGTTCAGCAGCTCCTCGACGCGGCTGCCGCGTAGAATGATGCCGGCTGCCGCACTGAGGCGCCGCAGCGCCAAAACGACGGCCCACCGCCTCGCCGAGACCAAGGTGCGACGTCTCGGACGCCGACTGGCGGGGCCCATGGGAAGAACGACAAGGAGCCGGCTGTCAGCCACAGTCGGACTCACATCACCATCGAGCGCGACCAAGACGGCCGCCCCAAAGCGGTGGAACAGTGGGACGACTACCTGCCTCCCCCTCCTCGCAGAGAAAGGCGAGTCTCCCTGCTGCCCGTGGAACATCCGACTCTCGGCGACCGCCTTGGCCGCCGAGAGGGAGTCGGAGAGAACGACGCCCGCCACCGGATCGATCGACTCCACCGATCCCTGGTGCTGGAAGAAGAAGACGAGTTGGGTCCCCCCTGCTTTGGACCCCGCATCCGAGACAAGCCCTTCCCCAAAGGGTTCACGCTCCCCCGAGACACGCCCAAATATACCGGGACCGTGAAGCCGGAAGATTGGCTGATCGACTACTCCACAGCCGTCAACATAGCGAACGGCAACAAGCGTGTTGCCGTAAGATACGTCCCGCTCATGCTCCAGGGCTCGGCCCGGACGTGGTTGAATAGTCTGAAGCCTCGCAGCATCAACAGCTGGGTCGACTTCACCGGGGCTTTTGTCCGCAACTTCACGAGCACGTACAAGCGACCTCCCAAGCCACGCCAACTCTCCTTGTGCGTGCAAGGCCCTGACGAGTCTACTCGCGACTACCTCACGCGCTGGGGCGAACTCCGGAACTCCTGCGAGGGCGTGCACGAGGTGCAGGCCATCGAGTACTTTACTGCTAGGTGCAGAGAAGGCACCCTCCTCAAGCACAAGCTCCTCTGCGACAAGCCGGAGACCCTCAATGAGCAGCTGATCACAGCGGACAAGTACACCACGGCCGACTCCTCCATGAAGGCGGAGATTCGGGTCAGCACAACTGGTAAAGTCCCCCTCAGGCTCCAAGAACTCCAGCTGGAGACACCAGTCGGCGGCAACAGCAGAATGACCAGAAGCGCAAAGCCCTGCAGCCGACTTCCAGCAGTCGGCAAGTGGCAACAGCAGAGGACCAACAGTTGGAGGGACCGCCTCCGGCGAAGCGACAGAAGGGCGGCAAGTCCAACTGGCTGCCGGCTTTCTCCTACGAGCAGACTCTAGATGGTCCCTGCAAGTTTCACAGCGGCGCGAAGCCGTCAAACCACACCACCAGGAAATGCCACTCGTTGACCAGAATCGCCAAGGGGGACGACCTGCTCCCTCCCCCTCCTGCTGGGCCGCCTCCTCCACTTCTGCCCCAGCAGCCGGCCGTCAGGCTAGTCGGCGCGATACAAGACGAGTTCCCGGATGAGCACGGAGCATATGTGGTGTTCAACAGTGTAGCGGATGACCGACGCAGCAGGCGCCAACAGCAGCAAGAAGTGAATGCGGTTGCATCAAGTACTCCAGAGTTCATGCGTTGGTCCGAAAAGCCTATCAGTTGGAGCAGAGCTGATCACCCAGAGGTGATGCCGAGTCCAGGCTCCTACGCCTTGGTCTTAGGCGCCACACTCGCCACAGATAGGTGGGCCGCTCACTTCTCGCGAGTACCGATAGACGGAGGCAGCAGTATCAACATCCTGTACAAGGATACAATGGAGAAATTAGGAATCAGGCGAAGACAGCTTCAGAGCAGCCGGACTGTGTTCCACGGAATCATCCCTAGCCTTTCCTGCTCGCCAATCGGCAAGATCCTGATAGATGTCCTCTTCGGAGACAAGGATCATTTCCGCCGAGAGCCAATTTGGTTTAAAGTGGTGGACCTTGAAAGCCCATATCATGCATTGCTTGGCCGACCCGCCTTGGCCAACTTCATGGCGGTCCCCCACTACGCCTACCTTAAGATGAAGATGCCAAGTTCCAAGGGAATCCTAACCGTGTCCGGCGACTACAGGAAGTCGTCCGCTTGCGCGGCCGAAAGCAGTCGGCTGGCCGAGTCCTTGGTGATCGCGGCTGAGAAACGGCTTCTTGATCGGGTCGTGGCGATGGCCGGCAAGCAGCCCGAGTTATCGCCCGACCCCAAGGAGTCGGAAGCAGAAGGATCATTCAAGCCAGCCAAAGAAACAAAGAAGATAGCGTTGGACCCGGAGCACTCGGAGAGGTACGCTGTCATGGGCACAGGCCTTGACAGCAAATAGGAAGGCGAGCTCGTTGATTTCCTCCGTGAGAATCGCGACATCTTCGCATGGTCCCCCAAGGACATGCCTGGTGTCCCGACGGAATTCGTCGATCACAAATTACACGTCCGATCTGATATGAGGCCCGTCAGGCAGCCCTTGTGCCGCCTGTCAGAAGAAAAAAGAAGAGTTGTTGGAGAAGAAATAGCCCGGCTCCTGGCAGCCGGCTTCACCATGGAAGTGTTTTTTCCAGAGTGGCTGGCAAACCCAGTACTGGTGCTGAAGAAGAACAAGCAGTGGCGGATGTGCATTGATTACACGAGCCTCAACAAAGCTTGCCCCAAGGACCCATTTGCTCTGCCGAGAATCGATCAGGTGATAGACTCCACAGCCGAATGCGAGCTGTTGAGTTTCCTAGACGCATATTCAGGATATCACCAGATCAAGCTGAACCCGGCTGACAGACTGAAGACCGCCTTCATCACGCCGTTTGGAGCCTTCTGCTACCTGACCATGACGTTCGGCTTAAGAAACGCCGGCGCCACCTTTCAGCGTTGCATGCATAAGTGCCTCCTAAAGCAACTCGACAGAAATGCCTATGTCTATGTGGATGATGTAGTGGTGAAGACGGAGAAGCGTGGAACCTTGCTGGAGGACCTCAAGGAAACCTTTGAGAATCCGCGCCGATTCCAGATCAAGCTCAACCCAGAGAAGTGCGTTTTTGGAGTACCAGCCGGCCAGCTCTTCGGTTTCCTGGTCTCCGAACGCGGCATAGAGTGCAATCCTGTGAAGATCAAGGCCATCGAGAGGATGGAAGCACCCAGACGACTGTTAGATGTGCAGAAGTGCACCGGCTGTTTGGCATCCATCAGCTGATTCATCAGTCGGCTGGGCGAGAAGGCTCTCTCCTTGTATCAGCTCATGAAGAAGACGACCTTCTTTGAGTGGACTCCCAAGGCGGACAAGGCTTTTCTCCAACTAAAGAAGATGTTGACTACTCCCCCTGTGCTAGCGGCTCCGACTCCCAAAGAGCCCATGCTCCTATACATTGCCGCCACCAGCCGAGTAGTCAGCACAGTCATTGTAGTCGAGCGCAAGGAGGAAGGCAAGGCGCTACCTGTCCAGAGACCGGTATATTAATTGAGCGAGGTATTGTCGTCCTCCAAGCAGAACTACCCCCATTACTAGAAGATGTGCTACGGTGTGCATTTTGCCGCCAAGAAATTGAAGCCTTACTTCCAGGAGCATCCAATCACTGTGGTCTGCACAGCTCCACTGGCCGAGATCATCGGAAGCCGAGATGCTTCTGGCCGAGTAGCCAAATGGGCCATCGACCTGCCCCCCTACACAATCTACTACGACCCCCGCACCGCCATCAAGTCACAAGCACTGGCCGACTTCCTCGTCGACTGGGCCGAGACCCAGTATCTGCCACCAGCGCCCGACTCCACCCATTGGCGGATGCACTTCGACGGCTCCAAGATGCGCACCGGCTTGGGAGCCGGTGTCATCCTCACTTCCCCCAAGGGCGACAAGCTCAGATATGCGCTGCAGATCCACTTCGCCGCCTCCAACAACGTGGCCGAGTACGAGGCGCTCATCCACGGGCTCCGGCTTGCCAAAGAACTCCGCATTCGCCGGATCCTGTGTTATGGCGACTCTGACTTGGTGGTCCAGCAATCATCTGGCAATTGGGACGCCAAGGATGCAAATATGGCGAGCTACCGTTTCCTCGTCCAGCAACTCAGCGGATACTTCGAGGGGTGCGAGTTCCTCCACATGCCAAGGAACGACAACGACCAAGCAGACGCCTTGGCACCAATCGGCTCCACCCGCCAGGCAATACCATCTGGTGTCACCCTCCGGCGCCTCCTCAAGCCTTCTATCAAGCCGTCACCAGAATCAGATTCAATCTTTGTGCCGGCTCCGCCTGAGGAAGACGGATCCGACTCCAAGAAACACACACTCGAAGCTGGCCCGGGGACTTCAGAACCCGGCCCGGGGACTGCAGTGGCAAGATCGAAGACTCCAGAGCTCGGCCCGGGGACTGCTCCAGTCGGCCCCGGGACTTTGTCAAATCAGCAAGCGGCTGCGGACTCCAACCCGCCGCCTCCCAGCCCGGCCGCCCTTGTCCAAGTCGCACTAGTGGTAGTTGAAGAAATAGCAGCACTTTCATGGGCCCAGCCCATCCTCAGGTTCTTAGTAAACAGAGAGCTGCCAACTGATGAAATATTGGCTCGGCAAGTGCAACACCGAGCAGCAGCCTACACCATAGTCAACAGAGAGCTGGTCAGGCGCAGCGTTACCGGCGTCTTCCAATGCTGCGTCGAGGCAGAACAAGGCCAAGCAATCCTCAAAGACATCCATGAAGGCGAGTGCGGTCACCACGCGGCCTCCAGGGCACTCGTCGCCAAAGCCTTCCGGCACGGTTTCTTCTGGCCAACCGCCCTGGAAGAGGCCAAAGAGTTAGTCCAAAAGTGCAAGGGGTGCCAGATTTTCCGTTCCAAGCCACTTCAGCCAGCTTCCGCACTCAAGACTATCCCCATGCCTGGCCCTTTGCAGTCTGGGGCCTGGACATGGTGGGACCATTCAAGACGGCACGAGGTGGCTTGACTCACCTACTTGTCGCAGTGGACAAGTTCACCAAGTGGGTGGAGGTGAAACCCATCAAGAAGTTGAATGGTCCGACTGCAGTGACCTTCATCGCTGACATCACAACTCGGTACAGCATCCCACACAGCATCATCACCGACAATGGCACGAATTTTGCCAAAGGCGCCTTGGCCCGTTTCTGCGCGACACAGGACATCCGACTGGACTTAGCGTCCGTTGCTCATCCGCAGTCAAACGGCCAGGTGGAGCGAGCGAACGGCCTCATCTTATCCGGCATCAAGCCTCGACTCGTCGTACTGCTGGAGCGATCTACCGGCTGTTGGCTTGAGGAGCTGCCAGCCGTCCTCTAGAGTCTGCGCACGACTCCAAACAAGTCAACCGGCTTCACACCCTTCTTCCTCGTCTATGGTGCCAAAGCCGTCATCCCAACGGAAATAGAGTTCGACTCCCCGCGAGTCACCATGTACACGGAGGAAGAAGCAGAAGAAGCACGTCAAGACGGCGTTGATCTGCTGGAAGAGGGCCAGCTGTTGTCACTCAGCCGGTCCAGCATCTACCAGCAGAGTCTGCGTCGATACTACAACAGGAAGGTCAGGCCAAGATCTTTCCAAGAAGGCGACCTTGTGCTCCAGCTGATCCAGCGAACAGCCATCCAGCACAAGCTGTCGGCACCCTGGGAAGGCCCCTTTATCATCAGCAAGGTGCTAGGGAACGATGCCTAGTATCTGATCGACGCTTAGAAGCCCCGAGCGCGCAAGAGGGACGACTCCGGCAAAGAGACAGAGCTCCCCTAGAATGCAAATCTTCTTCGAAGATTTTACAGTTGATGCAGTATGTATCACACTACCCCTTTGTATTAAAGTACTAAGACTTTGGGCCCCCCCGAGACGAGCTCGAGGACTGCCCTTTTTTGTTATCTGTATGATAAGAATTATGCCCCTGAGTACATTACTTTCATTACAAGCCGCTTGGCACCGGACCAGACTAGTCGGCCCGGGGACTCGCCGCCTTGCGCTATGAGGAACTTCCAGCAGTCAGACAAGTAGTGCGCGGTACCCAATACGTCTCCTGGCAATGCCGCAGCTCGCAGAGCGACTGTGAGGCGGGCAGGAGTGAGGAAGAACGGGCGCCCACATGAAAAATGGCTAAGGACCTAAAGCACGAACATAGCGTAAGATGGCCTCCAGCATTTCTGAAGCAGAAAGCCAACTCATGAGTAGCCGGCTCGCCGTCTTTATTAGCCTCTATCAAGGACGGCCGACTCTTGGGTAGTCGGCCTGTCACTTTCTATCCGACTTGCTAAAGAAACTTTAGACGGCCAAGTACTTGCCTTCCCGAAGTAGCCAAGCACTTGACCCAGCGACAGTCCGCAGAGCGGCTGTCCGACTGGCAAGGCAGCGACTAAAGGAAGGCGGCAAAGGGAAAAGCCTAAAGAGCAGTAAGCAAGGAAAGACGGAAATCGGATAAATATTTACATAGGCCCTTGGCCGAATCTTCGAATAGAAGTTCAAGATACACCCCACGGGTGGAATTGTTCGAATCTAACAAAGTTTTCAAAAGATTACTAAGACAGACAAATAGAGGCGAAAAAGGCAGCCTAGGAGGCGACATCTGGGATCGGAGGATCGGAGGAGACGGCGGTGTCAGGCGCCGGGGCAGTCGGCTGGGCGGTCTCGGTTTGATCGCCTCCGGCAGCAGTTGCCTTCTCACGATGCGGCTCGTTGCGGGAGGCACGGTCGAGCTGAGGCTGGCCGCCTGCTCCATCTTCTGGCACCTCCGCCTCGCCTTCGTCCTCCGCCTCGTCCTCCTCCTCGGTGCTGGAGTCAATCACCTCCGCCGAGTCCTCGCCATACTCCTGGTTCATCCCAAACCAGTCTGGCGGCACTTCCTCGCCGCCTTCAGCTCGCTCAGGGACGAAGACACTGGTGTCCATGTACTCGGCGATGGCCGCCGCCCGCTCGATAAGGGCGCCCTCCACGGCCTCCAGCTCGGCCTGGGCTTCTGACCGGAACGCGGCCAGACGGTCCAGGTCCAGCCCTGGATACCACGCCTTGACGAACTCCAAGGCCCGGCGCGCTCCGGCCCGTGCCGAGGAGCCCTTCCAGGCCTCAAGACGGCCGGCAGCGACCTCCAGCCAGTCGGCAGTTCGGCAGGCGGTGCGCAGAGCCGGCGTGCCTGGCCAGAGGGCGGCAACCGCCTGGGCGCCGGCACGCTGAAGCCGGCGCATCAGCCGGTGAGCCAGACGAAGACGGGCTTCAATGCTCAGAAGCTGCTCATCGATGGTTCGGGGGGCATTAGCGGCGATCTCCTCACCGTTTGCCCTTCGCGCCTCACGATCAGCCTCGATGGCTAGAGGGACTGCCTGCGAGTGACCAGGGAAGAAGTCTGCCAAGACCAAAAAGAAGCAAGTCGAAAAATCAGAAGTTGGCCTGACACATAGTCGGAAGCCCAAAGAAATGAAAGAAACTTACCATCAACGATATCCTCGATCTCGTGGAAGCCGGAGGTCAGCATCGCCTCCTTGTTAGTCCAGGAGGAGCGCTCGCTCTTGAACTCGGCCAGGAGAGCGGCCTCCTTCTTCTCGGCCTCGTCCTGCGCCTTCTTGAGCAGCTCCTTCTGCTCGGCCAGCTGCGCCGCTAGCAGGTCGCGCTCTGCGGCAAGCTTGCCACACTCCTCCTTGGCACGCCGGGCGGTATTGGCTTCGCCCAGCTGCTCCTGAAGAGCGGCGTTGGCTCCTGAAGAACGAAAGAAGATACAAATAAGTCGTCAGCAAAGAAGATCGCCGGGAAGATCCGGCCCGACTGCTCAGCAGTCGGCCTGAATCTCGGGGACTACAGCCCACGGGTGCGCCAGCGCACCCCCGCGAAGAAGAAGAACTTACTCCGGCTCTCTGACAAGTCGGCAGCCCGCTTGCTCAACTCCTCAACATTGCGGTTGAAGGCAGTGGCGCGGAGGTTGTGATACTCCTGCAATAAGTCATTGAAGACAAAGTTAGTATTTGGAACTCGCCAGAGGGAGTTTCGAACCGCCTACTCAGTAGCCGGCCCGGAACTCGGGGATTACACCCAGTGGGTGCGCTGGCGCGCCCCCACAGAGAAAAACAAGAATCAAAAAGGAAAAGAAACTTACTCGGACGGCCGTTTGTGCGGCCATATGCACTCTGGTGCAGGCTTGAAGGGCGTCGCCTTCGGCCCACAGCTTCGCTTGGACTTCCAGAAGCGATTGATTTAGCGGCCCGGTGCCGCCTCCGCGCAACCACCCGGTGGGCGCGGCGCTTGTGGCCTCGGCGTCTAGGGTTGCCGAGCTGGCAGTGCCGGTCTCCCGAGGTCGTGGCGCCGAGGTCGCCCTCTCAAGACGGCGGCGCACCAGCGAGGCGACTTGGAGAAGTAGCCGTGCCTCGGCCTCGTCCATGACCGGCGGCTCCGACGGACCCACCGGCTATTTGCCGTGCGGTCTCCCAGAAGGCGGTGGAGGAGGCGGTGGCCGCACGAGAGTGTCCGACATAGAAGCCTCGCCGCTCTCCTTCTCCACGACGGGGTTCTCGGTGTCGGCCTCTCCGGTCTGCCCCGTGAACTCCGGAGGCGGCGGTGCAGACGACAGTGGGGGGACGAGCATCGCTGATCAGCGACGCGTGGCCTCCTCGGCACGCCGTCTCGCCGCAAGGGCGGCTACGGCATCCTCCAGCTTCTTCTGGGCGGAGGCGGCCGCCCTGTCGGCCTCCGCCTTCTCTAGACGTTCGGCCTCCTCCTCCTCACACTTCTCCCACGCATTTCGCTCCGTCGCCTCCCAGAGGTCGGCGGCAGGGTCGGCCCACCGAGTATTGGCGGACGTCTCTACCGACCCCATGACGGAGGGGATGGCGACTCTCTCAAGGGAAAGAGGGGCCCTGAAGAAGAATGGAGGGAGTATAAAAGAAGACTCGGACAAGATTCAACGAAGGAAAATAAAAAAGCATAAAGACTTACGCAGAGACTAGCGGCGGCCTTCTCACTTCCCTTCGGAAGCGGTTGGCCTTCACGGCCGCCTCCTCTCGTCTGGTCGCGGGGGCCGCCCCCTTTATCTTCTTCAACTTGCCGCCGAGCGCACTCGGCCCGGCGTGACGCCTCTTCAAACCGCCTTGGCCGGCGGAGGAACCGACCTTCGGCTGGTGGCGCGGGGCGACCTCCCCTTCGGCGTCGTCATTAGGCCAGTCGGCGAAGGTGGCCAAGGGCCTGAAGTAGCCTTCTGCTCCTTCTCCCCCGCCTTCGGCGTCAGCGTCCATCGCCGCTGCCCCCAAGTCGGGGTCGTCGACGTCGCTCTCCGCACGATCGGGAACATACTCGCGGGGTTGTCTCGTGGCGCCGGCTGCAGGCTGCATAAGGGGATTCTAGCTCAGAAGAAACCGACAAGAGTCAGAAGCCGGAGTCGTCCGCAAAGAAGACAAAACAATAGGGGGACGCGACTTACCACTGGTGGGGGGTTGTCGCGCAAGTACGGCTCCTTGCCAAACTGCCAGTCCTCCTCGAACTCACAGTGCGCGATATGGTTCACCAAGTTCGCCACCTCCTTGCGGGGCATCTCCTTGGTGCTCATCCGACTTGGGTCTCGGAGGCCGCTCATCTGACAGTTCAGGTGAGGCCGGCCTTGGAGCGGGAGAACTCGGCGCACCACGAAGGCGGCCAGCAAGTCGGCCCCGACGAGACCCTCCGACTGCGTCAAGACTCGGAGTCGCGCTACGGCGGCGGCTCCGGCGGGAGTCAGTGTCTTGACTCGGTGAGACCAGCTGGGGAGCCTCCCAGTTAGGGGGGTGGCGTTGTAGGGCGGCAGGTTGACCCAGTCGCCGTCGGAGGCGAGGTTCTTCATGTAGAAGTATGAGCGCTGCCACATCTTCACCGACTTGATCAGCGTGATGGGAGGAAAGGGGTTGTCGGCCATCGAACGCCGCACCGCGATGTAGGCGCCGCACTGAGCCGGCACGCTGGCGACGTGCGTGCCGAGCTTAGAAGAGAAGAATTCTCCCCACAGAGTGGCGAAGGCGGAGAGCAACACCACCATATTCGGAGTGAGGTGGTGCGGTTGAAAGCTGTGGAACTCCAAGAACGAGCGGAAGAAGTCGCTCGCCGGCAGCCCCAGGCCGCGCATGAGGTGCGAGCGGAAGATGACCGCTCGCCCTCCTCCGGCGCCGGTCGGATCTCCCCCTCCGGCGCGGCGCGGGCGCGCACGAGGTCCGCGCTGGGGAGAACTCGATGTGTTCCTCTTCTACCTCCACGCCGTCCCACACGCCAGAGCGCACGGCGGGGGCCGCTGCGGAGGAAGAGCTCATCGCCGTGGTGTGGAGTGCTCTTGCTCAACGGCAGAGGCAGGAGGGAGAGAAGGCAAGATGAGGCGGGGGAGCGGGGAAGAAG
>NC_057798.1:349686571-349828026 GCF_018294505.1 Triticum aestivum
GAAAACCAACCGTCCACGGCCGCAACGGATCCGTTCGTATGGCGAGGCACGGTAGTGGCGGGCCCCGCCTGACGGCTCGTCCTGTCGCGCGCGTGGGTAGGCAGACTGTCCTCTCCACGTGGCGCCACGCGATAGGACCGCCCTGATGGCTGGAGGGAAGCGTATCAGGCACGCCGCCTGGTTTCCCGCCGCGACTTTCGAGCTGCGGCTCTTCGCTAAACATCCGACTATCGACAGTCGGCCCAAGGGAAGACAACAGCCGAGTTCCAGAGTCCGCTCCTGGAAGATTGAAACTGTTGAAGCCCCACAATGCAGCGTCCGCAGGGCTTCACCAGCTTCGGGGACTACTGTCGAAGTAATGGGCCACGGGTAGGCTAACCCGAGTCCCAGGACCTTTCAAGACATCGGGGCAGGCCGCGCCCCTCAAGCCGAGTCCCAGGAGCGACTCCAAGACAAGCCGAGTCCCAGACGGCGACTCCGAGATAAGCTGACTCCAAGCTGGCGACCTCCAGAGAGGCCGACTATGGAGAGTCGGCCCATGACTCCTCCCTCATTTTGAAGTACGATGCGGGGTACGGTCACGGTGTGGCCGTTCCCCTCCTTCTTACGAAGGGCCGGCATGGCTACAGTGAGCCGTATCGCTGGAAGTTCTCCAGCGAGGCGCGTCACTGTTGCCATGCCTGCCCTGACCTCAGCCACAGTGCACAGCACACTGTGCCCACGACGCCGGCCTGTACGACCCGAAGGCGACGGGGCCGCCTGTCAGTGGGTGGGCCGAAGGCGGCCTGAGCGCCCCAAAGACGGACCTGTGGGAGTCGGCCGACTCCTCCCCAGGGCCCCACGAGCCATTAACCAGATAGGATGGGGAATGGCGACAGTGATCGCCCGGTAGATGGCGGCACTGTTGCCACGACCCAATGACCGAGCCTGCATCATCAGGAGTGCCGCTACAGTATCAAGCCTGTCCGCGGGACCCGCCAGTCGGTGGGCCCCAGAAGCTGGCTGGGAGGACGGCGGCCTGAGAGACAGACGGCTGGGACCTGCGCCCAGCCGGATTACTATTGTACCCCCGGGGGTAGGCCTATATAAACCCCCTGGGGCACCCATGCAAAGGGTTCGGACCTAGATAGAGATAGACCAGATAGCACAGGGAGGAGAGAGCTAGCCTTGCCCTCTCCTGCCTCCCGAAACAGCTCCAGGAGCACCATTGTAGTCACTTTGCCTTAGTGATCATGCAGAGACCCCGCAGAGCAGCAGTAGGGGTGTTATCTCCTAGGAGAGCCGTGAAGCTGGGTAAGTTCCGCCGGCGTGCATGTCTTCGCCTCATCCCGCTTCTAGGCACCGGCGACGTTCTACTCGCTCCCTCCATGATAAGCCATCCTTTGGCATATGTCGTATCCAACCCCCGATAGGAAGTGTCTCTTATGCATTCCTCCGGGGTTGCGGTGTCAATAATATTAGTTTCAACATCTATAGGATTACCTGAGATATAATGTTTGATTCTTTAACCGTTCACCACCTTCGGATTTGTGCCTTCGAAGTTGTTCATTTTTATTGCACCGGAACGATAGACCTCCTCGATAACGTAAGGACCTTCCCACTTAGAGAGAAGTTTTCCTGCAAAAAATCTTAAACGAGAGTTGAAAAGCAACACATAATCACCTACATTAAACTCACGCTTTTGTATCCTTTTGTCATGCCATGTTTTAACTTTTTCTTTAAACATCTTGGCATTCTCATAGGCTTGGGTTCTCATTCATCAAGTGAGCTAATATGAAATAACCTCTTCTCATCAGCAAGTTTGAAATCATAATTGAGCTCTTTAATAGCCCAATATGCCTTATGTTCTAGTTCGAGAGGTAAGTAACATGCTTTTCCATAAACCATTTTATATGGAGACATACCCATAGGATTCTTATATGCAGTTCTATAAGTCCATAATGCATCATCAAATTTCTTGGACCAATTATTTCTAGATCTATTAACAGTCTTTTGCAAATATAATTTGAGCTCTCTATTACTCAACTGTACTTGACCACTAGACTGTGGGTGATAAGGAGATGCAATTCTATGATTAACATCATACTTAGCAAGCATTTTACGAAAAGCACCATGAATAAAATGTGAACCACCATCCGTCATGAGATATCTAGGGACTCCAACCCTCGGAAAAATAACTTCTTTAAGCATCTTAATAGAGGTGTTATGATCAGAACTACTAGTTGGAATAGCTTCTACCCACTTAGTAACGTAATCAACATCAACTAAAATATGTGTATATCCATTAGAGGCAGGAAAATGTCCCATATAATCAAAGCCCCAAACATCAAATGGTTCAATAACAAGAGAATAGTTCATAGGCATTTCTTGATGTCTACTAATATTACCATTTCTCTGACATTCATCACAAGACAAGACAAACTTACGAGCATCTTTCAAGAGAGTAGGCCAATAAAAACCGAATTGCAATACCTTATGTGCAGTTCTATGTCCAGCGTGGTGTCCTCCATATGCTTCAGGGTGACACTTGCATAGGATCTGTTCCTGTTCATGCTCAGGTACACAACCTCTAATAACACCATCTACTCCTTCTTTTTAAAGGTGTGGGTCATCCCAGAAGTAATGTCTTAAATCATAAAGAATTTTTTCTTTTGTTGGTATGTGAAACTAGGTGGTATAAATTTAGCAACAATGTAATTAGCATAATCAGCATACCATGGAGTAGTACGAGAAGCATTTATGACAACTAATTGTTCATCAGGAAAGTTATCATCAATAGGTAGTGGGTCATCAAGAACATTCTCTAACCTAGACAAGTTGTCTGCAACGGGGTTCTCAGCTCCCTTTCTATCAATAATATGCAAATCAAATTCTTGTAGCAAGAGAACCCATCTAATAAGTCTAGGTTTAGCATCTTTCTTTTCCATGAGATATTTAATAGCAGCATGATCAGTGTTAATAGTTACTTTTGAATCAACAATATAAGGTCTGAACTTATCACAAGCAAATACAACTGCTAAGAATTCTTTTTCAGTTGTAGCATAATTTCTCTGCGCAGTGTGTAGAGTTTTACTAGCATATTGAATAACATTTAGTTTCTTATCAACTCTTTTTCCTAGAACAGCGCCTACAGCATAATCGCTAGCATCACACATAATTTCAAAGGGTAAATTCCAATCAGGTGGCTGAACAATAGGTGCAGAAATCAAAGCTTTCTTAAGTATTTCAAATGCTTCTACACAATTATGATCAAAGACAAAAGGAATATCTTTTTGCAATAAATTAGTCAGAGGCCTAGAGATTTTAGAGAAGTCCTTATTGAACCTCCTATAAAACTAGCAGGACCAAGGAAACTTCTTATACCTTTGATGTCCTTGGGACATGACATCTTTTCAGTAGCATCAACTTTAGCTTTCTCAACTTCAATACCTCTTTCAGAAATTTCATGCCCGAAGACAAGGCCTTCATTAACCATAAAGTGGCACTTCTCCCAATTCAAAACAAGACTAGTATCTTCGCATCTTTGCAAAACTCGCTCAACGTTGCTCAAACAATCATCAAAAGAGGATCCATAAATGGAGAAATCATCCATGAATATCTCACAAATCTTTTCACAAAAGTCAGAGAATATAGCCATCATGCATCTTTGAAAGGTAGCAGGTGCATTACATAAACCAAAAGGCATACGTCTATAAGCAAAAGTACCGAAAGGGCAAGTAAAATTAGTCTTTGCTTGATCATCCATTGACATAGGTATTTGAGAGAAACCAGAATAACCATCTAGAAAGAAGAAATGTGTATGTTTGGATAGTCTTTCTAGCATTTGATCAATAAAAGGTAAGGGGTAATGATCTTTTTTAGTAGCTTTATTTAATTTACGGAAATCAATTACCATCCTATAACCTGTAATAATTCTTTGCGGGATCAATTCATCTTTATCATTAGGAATGACAGTAATACCTCCCTTCTTAGGGACACAATGGACAGGACTTGGCCTCAAGGAGCTTTAGTTTTTCTTTTCTTACAACTTCTTTCATCTTAGGATTTAACCGTTGTTGGTGATCAATAACTGGTTTGGCATCTTCTTCCAAATTTATTTTGTGTTGGCATAAAGTGGGACTAATGCCCTTAAGATCATCAAGAGTATATCCAATAGCAGCACGATGCTTCTTCAGAGTTTTCAATAATCTTTCCTCTTCCTGCTCTGAAAGGTTAGCACTAATAGTAAGATGATATATCTTCTTTTCATCAAGATAAGCATATTTAAGAGTATCAGGTAATGGTTTAAGCTCAAACACGGGATCACCCTTGGGTGGAGGGGGATCCCCTAGGATTTCAACATGCAAATTGTGTTTCAAAATGGTACCCTATTTAAATAATACTTCATCTATCTCCCTTCCTTCATTCATGAACATATCATTTTCATGGTCTAGAAAATATTGTTCTAACGGATCAGTAGGAGGGACGACAATAGAAGCAAGACCAATAATTTCATCCTTACCAGGAAATTCTTTATCATGGGGTTGTCTACGAAATTTTGCAAAATTAAACTCATGAGACATATCTCCTAAGCCAATCGTAACAACATCCTTTTCGCAATCAATCTTAGCATTAACAGTATTCAAGAAGGGTCTACCAAATATAATGGGACAAAAGTCATCTTGTGGGGAACCAAGAACAAGAAAATCAGCAGGATATTTAACCTTCCCACACAAGACTTCGACATCTCTAACAAACCCAATTGGTGAAATAGTTTCTCTATTTCCAAGCTTAATAGTAACATCAATATCTTATATTTTAACGGGTGCGATATCATGCATAATTTTTCATATAAGGAATGAGGTATTGCACTAGCGCTAGCACCCATATCACATAAGCCATGATAACAATGATCTCCTATTTTAACAAAAATAACATGCATGCCTACAACAGGTCTATGTTTCTTAGCATCAGCTCTAGCAATTCTAGAAGCTTCATCACAAAAATAAATAACATGCCCATCAATATTATCGGCCAAGAGATCTTGAACCATAGCAATGCTAGGTTCAACTTTAATTTGCTCAGGTGGTGTATATGTTCTAGTATTACTCTTATGAACCACAGTTGATGCTTTAGCATGATCCTTTATCCTAACAGGGAAAGGTGGTTTCTCAACATAAGTAGTAGGAACAATAGGATCATCATAAGTGATAACCTTTTCTTCAACTGTAACAGGTGGAACTACTTTTACTTCAGTCGGAGGATTATATTTAAACCACTTCTCCTTAGGGAGATCAACATGAGTAGCAAATGATTCACATAAGGAAGCTACTATCTCAGAGTCAAGTCCATATTTAGTGCTAAATCCATGAAAAGCATCAGTATCCATAAAAGATTTAACACAATCAAACTTAGGTGTCATACCTGACTCCTTACCATCGTCGGAATCCCAATCTTCAGAGTTGCGTTTAATTCTTTCCAAAAAGTCCCACTTGAATTCAATAGTCTTCATCATGAAAGACCCAGCACAAAAAGTATCAAGCATGGTGTCAGTGTCAAAACCAGCGGATGTCGGGTAGGGGGTCCCGAAATGTACATCTAAGGCTAATGGTAACAGGAGGCGGGGGACACGATGTTTACCCAGGTTCGGGCCCTCTTGATGGAGGTAATACCCTACTTCCTGCTTGATTGATCTTGATGATATGAGTATTACAAGAGTTGATATACCAGGAGATTGTAGAGGCTAAACCCTAGAAGCTAGCCTATGATTATGATTGTTGTTGTCCTACGGACTAAAACCCTCCGGTTTATATAGACACCGGAGGGGGCTAGGGTTACACAGAGTCGGTTACAGAGAAGGATATCTACATATCCGAATTGCCAAGCTTGGCTTCCACGCAAAAGAGAGTCCCATCCGGACATGGGACGAAGTCTTCAATCTTGTATCTTCATAGTCCGCAGTCCGGCCAAAGTATATAGTCCGACTGTCCAAGGACACCTTAATCCCAGACTCCCTCAGTTGCCCCTGAACCAGGCTTCAATGACGATGAGTTCGGCGCGCAGATTGTCTTCGGCATTGCAAGGCGCGTTCCTTTTCCAAATACTCCATAGAAGATTTTGAAAACGAGAGTCATGTCTGGCACTGCAAAACAAATTCCACATACCACCATAGAGAGAACAATATTACACAAATCTAATCTGCTGGCAACTTTTGATAGTGTGACATCACGCCACGACCCGGTCATTATGTGAACCGTTTTTCTCCACCAGCCACTAGACGTGCTGCGAGGCGGTTTTATTAGCATGTCTTGTCGAAGCAGAGATTGTGTTCCCTTTATCACGGGATTCTCATCAATACAGGTCTGGGTAACCCAACCGCGCTTGTTTAATATGACTCCTCGATTTTAGGCAAGTCCCAACCGGCCACGCGGGGGACGCTTGATATTCGTCCTCTTTATAAGGGGGCCAAGGCCTGTCCTTTTCTTGACACGCTTGATCCTTCCTCTCCGCACCTCGAGTTCCAACACCTAAGGCTCAAGCTAAGCGCTTTGGACCTTCAACCATGCCCGGATCCAACCTTCAAGGCCAGTGGATAGCCACCTCTATCACAGAGGAGGACATCAAGAAGCTTAGGGAGGCCAGGTATATCTCACCGCCGAAATCCTGCATAGGCTGCCTGCTAAAGGGCAGGTCATCCCCACTCCCATACCCAACGAGAGTGTCGTATTTATTGCCCACTTCCTCCGAGGGCTAGGTTTTAGTCTTGATCCCTTCGTGAGAGGGCTCATGGTCTATTACGGGCTAGATTTCCACGATCTAGCTCCGGATTCCATCCTTCACATCTCGTCGTTTATCGTCGTGTGTGAAGCCTTCCTCCGCATCACGCCCCACTTCAGCCTATGGCTCAAGACCTTCAATGTGAGGCCGAAGGTGATTGACGGGAGTCACGCGAAGTGCGGAGGCGCTATAGTAAGCAAAGGCGCAAACGCCTCATGGCCAAAGGGTTCCTTCATAGAAACTTCTAACTTATGGCAACATGAATAGTTTTACATCACCGCTCCCCGAGGTACAAAGCGGGCGGCCGCCCCAGTGTTCCGCTCGGGCCCTCCGCCGCAACTGGCGTCATGGGTCAACAAGGGGCTGGACTGGGGGCCAATTAACGATGTGCTGACAATGCAAAGCCGCATCCGAGACCTCCTTAAGAAGGATGTTAGTCTTGTCAAGATAATGCAAGTAAGGCTAGATCGTCGGGTCCTGCCGTGCCAACGTCGACCTCTCCATATGTGGGAGTTCAACCCGGAAGGACCACGAACCATTCAACAATTCTTCGGCGTGCACTCAAAGAGATGTATGGGTAAGTGTCCGGACACCACCGAGGACGTGGGTCTCAACTGCAACCGTCCGGATACCCAAGTAAGTAATTCTTCTACCGAACACGCCGCCCTTTATGTTTGTTACAACATTGTTCTGAAAAAATGATCTTTTCCAGGACTGGATAAGGAAGGTGGAGAGGATTAGGTGTTCAGCCCCCCTTCTCAAAGGCTCGCCGGATCCTTTATTGATCTGGATGCTTGAGTGCGCACCGTATTAGGTGCCATCAGGAGAAGATGAGGGGAGGAATAGAGAAGCCACCGGTGGGCCTCAACTTTACACATCAAATCGGGAGAGTAAGTGCCTCTGTAAAGGAGGATAATCGGGGAGGTGAATCTAAAATTCCCTCTCCAAACGGTAAGAAAAGGGTCGCCTCTGAAGACTTGGAAACGGAGGTTTCCAAACGAGGGAAGAAACCCTCACCAGGGGGCCCTGCCCCAGAGGGCGTCCTTACCGCAGAGCGCCCGCAAGGGGGCCAGCCCTCAACCAAGCGGTAAGTGAAAAAGGATACTTTGGTAAATATATCCTATTTTGTCTCTTAGAATAATAACCGAGACATATTTGTTGCAGTCTGGCTTGTAACCCTTCTCCATAGAGTTTGTCTTCGGGGGATCTTCTTCCGGACATGATGGAGAGCGAAACGCCTCCTCCTGCCTCCCCGCCACATGGGGCGGACGACCCCGAGGTGTCCTCACAGAGGATTTCTCCTGATCCGCCAAGCCCAGAAGTCAACACTTTGGCTGCCCGAAGTCCGGAGTATTCGGCTCCCAAAGAGAGCAACAGAAAGAGTGCGGGATTATCCGGCACACGACCGGACACACTGATGGGTCTTCTGGAGAGTGCGGTTGTCTCAGAGACGCATTGTACCTTAATGGGTATAGTTGTTGAGAGGATTTCATCCGCCAAAAGCGGCTTGAATGAAGCTTTTACGAGTCTACTGAGAGGCTTTGACGTACCCAAAAAATAATATACGTATTTTTGATGGTACCGCACATGCTAGGTGTCCTCTGTATAGCTAGTAGCCCCTGAGACTCTGGTTGCCATCCGGAGGTGGCGAAGAGAGGATCATAATCCTAGGTAATGATCGCGCTGCTTTTATGTGCAGGCGGCTGATTGTCCGGCGGCTGATCGGGCTGCTAATTTTGCCGAACTAAAGCGGCAGCTTGACGTGGCGGATGCCAACATCGCGCTTGTTAACAAGCGGCTTGACGAGGCCCAGGGTATGTATGTTCGGCTTGTGAGCAAATTGGTAAGAGGAGCATGATGCTAGTATTTATAATATACTCTGACAACAGATGGAGCTGCTGCCGTAGAGACCCTTCGGGCGGAGCTTGCCCGAGCCAAGGAACAAGCTCGAAGAAGTGATGCAGCCGTCCTGAAGGCAGTCGAAGAGTTAAGAGCCGAACAGGCTGCTCATCGCCGGAGCAAAGATGCCGCCGACCGCTATGACCTCCTTGAAAAGGAAAGCCAAGCGAAAGCGGCTGACCTGAAGAGGGCTCTGGAGGCAGCCAAGGAAACCCGCTCTGAAATGAGAGGGATAAGGGAGGAGCTTCGTGAAGCCGGAGACATCACGGCTGGGAGGCCCTATTTGTTGCGGATGAAGTTCAGAGATCTGAAGTATGCCCCTCTGGATCAGTTGTGGAGTGCTGCAGACGCGTATGCGGACCTGGCAGAGAGTGCTGCTGATGCGACTGAGTTGTACAAAGATCGGAAAGACCATGGGGTAGAAAGGTTGTTCTGGTCGCAGTTCAGTGCCCCGACGCGTCCGCTGCCGTTGAATGAGAGAATGGACGCATGGCCTGAACTCCATAGGCTGTCCGGGCTTGCTATGAGGTCTGTCATGGATCATCTTTGGCCGAATGGACCAAGGCTGTACAGTTATTTTGGCTTGGTGCAACAATTCCTCGGTATTGTGTCGTATATCGACACTGTGAAGAGGTCGGTGTGCATGGAGGGTGCGCGGATGGCTCTTGCCCGTGTTAAGACGTACTGGGCAGGGATGGAGGCCACCGCTATTGCAACGCTGGGTCCGTCGGGAGGCCAGGACCCGGCCGAGCACTATTTTGTAGAAGTCCTAGAAGGTGCCCATTTAATAGAGGATCAGTGCTTGAAGAGTACCATGTCCGAGTGACATGTATCCGATTTGTATAAACAATGCTATTTTGGTTGTAGAGGCCGTGTTTATACTTTTGCCTGAAAGTATTGTAGTGCCTCATGTGCGGCCGTTTATGTATGTATGTATATATCCTGAAAGTTTACAGTCGTCGGCTTCAGCCCCCACGCATATAATGCTGGGGTGTTCAGAAAAGTGCGTAATCACACTTGATCCAACGTCTTGGTCCATTAAGGAGGTGATAGTGCGGCGAACCAGGCAATCAGACTATATATCTTTAACACTTTCACTTAGCCATAGGAGTTTGATGGTGGGGCTACTATATAGCCCCTGGTACTTCTGCGTTCATCCGAATGTGGTGCGCGTACGTACATGACCGGGAAACTAGTCCTTTGTTAATGCGGAGGAATCGCAAAGATTTCGCTGAGTCATTGTGGTTGACCAGTCTCGCGCTATATCATGACAATCAGTTTTCGGCTTTCTCTACTGAGGTGCTCACCCAGATGAACTAGGGCACAATCGCAGTAGTTCTCCTGGTGCCCCCTTAGCCGATAGAACGGAACGTAAGGTAGAAAAACACGGGAGCTGGGCGAACCCAACATTTTACCAAAGACATGATTCAGAGCTGATGCATATAATGCCAAACTCGCAACGCTGAACACTCCCTGAGGTATTCGGACTTTACGACACATACTGGACTGCGTAACGCCCTCGAGAATGAGCCATGTGTTTCCAGGTACATGCATTAGTCTGGCGTGACAAAGTGTCAAGAACGCCAGTATCCCTCCCAGTTGTGTTAAGTGTACGGAAGGTATGGAGCAACAATAGACATTAAAAAGGTTTACACAGGGTCTTAATCTAAAAAGAAGCCTTTGAGTGGGGCCTTGCTGCACGTCTTCACCTTTATCTCCGTTGTGCTGTATCTTGGAAGGGTGTAGCACGATGATCATTTGTAAAGGAAAAACCCAGGTGAAAGACTTCGTGCGAAGAGTTGGTTAATCTGAATGAACCATGAAAATGCGATATGTTATTGTATTAATAGGGTCGAGCCAAAATATGGGCTTCTTTTTTTGCGAGCAGCCCCTAGTACCACTTATGGGGGTATATCTATCGACCCCAGTTCAGGTTTATCTGGGCTGTTACATCTGGTGGAGCACCGGACTCGTCTAACCATGTCCGTGGTCTTGATGACCGACCATTTATTCTGGTTGGAGGGGCCGCTCAGTGTTCGGCTGCTAGAGCCGCCACATATTCTTCCACACGTAAGGAACGCTCTGTATTTCCGCTAACTGTGATGATGCCACGTGGACCGGGCATCTTAAGTTTAAGGTAGGCGTAGTGCAGTACTGCATTAAAATGAGCGAAGGTCGTTCTCCCGAGTAGTGCGTGATAGCCGCTTCGGAATGGAGCGATGTCAAAGATTAGTTCCTCGCTTCTGAAGTTGTCGGGAGAACCAAATACAACCTCTAGTACTAGAGAGCCCGTGCAGCGGGCCTCGACGCCTGGTATCACTCCTTTAAAGGTAGTGTTGCTTTGGCTGATTCTTGACGGGTCTATCCCCATCTTGCGGACAGTGTCCTAATATATCAGGTTAAGACTACTGCCGCCGTCCATAAGGACTCGAATGAGATGGTATCCATCAATTATTGGGTCGAACACCAAGGCAGCCGATCCTCCGTGCTGGATACTAGTTGGATGATCCCTGCGACCAAAAGTGATCAGGTAGGCCGACTAGGGATTGAATTTGGGGGCGACGGGCTCTACAATGTATACATCTCCGAGTGCGCGTTTGCGCCTTCTCTTTGGGATGTGAGTTACGTAAATCATATTCACTGTTTTGACTTCTGGTGGGAAGTTTTTCTGTCCCCCGGTGTTCGGCTGGCAAGGCTCATCCTTGTCTTCACTTGGCATCTCCCGCCCCTTGTGTTCGGCATTTAGCTTGTTGGCCTGCTTGAAAACCCAGTAATCTCTATGAATGTGATTTGCAGGTTTTTTGGGGGTGCCATGAATCTGACATAATTTGTCTAGAATCTTATTCAGGCTGGACAGTCCATCTCTACTGCCTTTAAATGGCTTCTTCCGTTGACCGGGTCGAGAGCCCCTAAATTCGACGTTGACCGTCGTGTTATCTGGGCTGTCTTCATTGTTTCGATGCTTGTTTTTATTGCGTCGTGGCTTCCCATTGCCATCCCTGACTTCGGATGTGCCTGGGTCGCTGGTGCCGCTACGGGCGAGCCAACTATCCTCGCCCGTCCAAAAGCGGGTCTTAAGGCTTGTTAAGGCTGCCATTGTCCTCGGCTTTTCCTGGCCGAGGTGTCTAGCAAGCTATTCGTCCCAAATATTGTGCTTGAAGGCCGCTCAGGCTTCAGCGTCTGGGCAGTTGACGATTTGATTCTTCTTAGTAAGAAATTTGTTCCAAGGTTTTTAGGCTGACTCTCCGGGCTGTTGGATTATGTGACTTAAGTCGTCTGCATCCGGAGGTAGGACATAGGTCCCTTGGAAATTGGCCCTAAAAGCATCCTCAAGTTCTTCCCAAGTTCCAGTTGAGTTTTCGGGGAGGCTTTTCAACCAGTGCCGAGCTGGTTCTTTCAACTTGAGGGGTAGGTATTTAATGGCGTGGAGATCATCTCCGCGGGCCATGTGGATGTGAAGGATAAAGTCCTCAATCCAGACCCCAGGGTCTGTCGTTCCGTCGTATGCCTCTATATTCACGGGTTTGAATCCTTCTAGAAATTCATGGTCCAGCACCTCACCGATGAAGCACAGGGGGTGTGCGGCACCCTTGTATCTGGACGTGTCGTGGCATGCTATCGACGGTTGTTGTGTTCGATGCTGATTCCTAGCTGGTATTCGATCGATGTGATCGTTTTGGTAGCTCTAATCCTGTGCCGAACCGCGCTTGCTAGATCCATAGGTGGACCTGGCCATACCGGATTTTTTTTCTCCAGGAGCTCATGTAAATCGTGTGCTGACTTGTGTGCGCCATCATTAGCCGTCCTGTCGTAGGCACGGGGTGGCCGGGTCCGGCTGATCGGCCGTTTTCGGCTGAATGGGCTCTATGGCCTCGTCGTCGAATTCGGGCAGCAGCTTGCGCTTTGGATAGCTCTTTGTTTGACGATCACCACCGTATTTCTCTTCAGTGTCAAGCCCCTTGTTCCATCTGTGATGGAGCGTATCCTGCGCGGCCTTAAGCCCTTGCTTCTGCTTCTTTAGGCTCCTCGCGGTGGCAATAAGCCTGCTATGGAGGTTCTCTTGTTCCAAGTGTTTTCTGGGATGATGAGTGCATCATCGGCCGGACTGTTCTCTTCTCCGGAGACAGGTTGATGAATTTTACCCTCGGGATCGGCGTCATCTGATGTCGGCTCGGGACTATGTTCACCATCCCCTGGCTCATCCTGCTCCATCGCTAGGTCCATGGGGTCGTCGTTTCCTCTGGAGTCGATCGGGATATTATCCTTTCTTTCGCTGTTATCGTTGTTTTTACTGTGGCGGGATTTAGAGCGCCGCCTACGGTGTCGCTTGGGTGGCTTATGGAGGGGATTATCCTTCGTTGCATCATCGCGATCGCCTTCTTCTAGTGTGTCCACCATATATATGTCATATGATGAGGTGGCAGTCCAGCGCCCAGTGGGTGGTGGTTCCTGTTCTTCTCCTGCATCGTCGTCCATACCGTCGATGTCTTCGGAGTTGAAGTCAAGCACGTCGGTTAAGTCATCGATAGTGGATATTAAGTGGGTGGTGGGTGGGGAACGAATTTCTTCGTCGTTCGCTTCCCACTCGAGCCGGACATAGTTCGGCCAAGAGTCCCCTGACAGAGAGAGAGACTTTAATGAATTTAGCATGTCACCCAGGGGCGAGTGTTGAAAGATATCCGTGGAGGTGAACTCCATGATCGGTGCCCAATCAGATTCGAGGCACGGATGTACATGGTTCGGAGCCTGTAACCGGAGACGAGTCCGAGAGTCCGATGACACTGGCCTCATAGGAGGTGGGGTCAGTGTTCGGCTCCAACGCTGATGAGTGTGCGGCCTCTGAGGCGGGGTCCATCCACCCATCCTCGGATGGCACAATCTGCTCCGTATTGATTCCCGGGGCCGCCGCAGGCGCGATCTCCCAAACACTGTCCGATGACAGATCTAAGTCATGCTCGTTGTAACAGTTCGGCGCACCTGACACGGGCTAGAATCCGTCGAAGATCAAGTCTCCGCGGATATCGGCAGTATAGTTCAAGCTTCCAAACCTGACCTGGTGGCCTAGGGCATAGCTATCGATCTTCTCCAGATGTCTAAGATAGTTGGCCCGCAGTACGAAGCTGCCGAATACGAAGATCTGTCCGGGGAGGAAAACCTCCCCCTGGACCGCGTCATTGAAGATGATTGAAGGAGCCATCAAGCCCTATCGCGACGGCATAGTGGAACTCTCAATGAAAGCACCAATGTCGGTGTGAAAACTGGCGGATCTCGGGTAGGGTGTCCCGAACTGTGCGTCTAAGGCTAATGGTAACAGCAGGCGGCGGACATGATCTTACCCAGGTTCGGGCCCTCTCAATGGAGGTAATACCCTACTTCCTGCTTGATTGATCTTGATGATATGAGTATTACAAGAGTTGATCTACCACGAGATCGTAGAGGCTAAACCCTAGAAGCTAGCCTATGATTATGATTGTTGTTGTCCTACGGACTAAAACCCTCCGGTTTGTATAGACACCGGAGGGGGCTAGGGTTACACAGAGTCGGTTACAGAGAAGGAGATCTACATATCCGAATTGCCAAGCTTGGCTTCCACGCAAAGGAGAGTCCCATCCGGACACGGGACGAAGTCTTCAGTCTTGTATCTTCATAGTCCAACAGTCCAGCCAAAGTATATAGTCCGGCTGTCCAAGGACCCCTTAATCCCGGACTCCCTCACATGGTGCGATTTTTGAGAGAAAGCCGAGCATAAAAGTATTGAATAATCATTTCTCTTGAGAGCTCATGATTGGAGCATAAATATAACATTGACTTAAGCCTCCCCCAAGCCTGAGCGATACTTTCTCCTTCGCGAGGCCAAAAATTATATTATATAATTACGATCACGATGAACAAGATGCATAGAATAAAACTTCTGGTGAAATTCCAATTTCAATCGTTTATAGTCCCAGGATCCCATATCATCACATAGCCTATACCATGTCAATGCATCTCCATTCAAAGATAAAGGGAAGACCTTCGTCTTAACAACATCATTGGGCATACCTACAAGCTTAAATAATCCACAACTTCATCCACATAGATAAGGTGTAAATCGGGATGCAATGTTCCATATCCTGCAAAGGGATTAGCTAGTAGTTTCTCTACCATACCTGAAAGAATTTGAAGGTAAACATTTTCAGTAGGTTCAGTAGGTTGAGGAGCAATTCTTTGCTCTACTGGTCGGGGTGAAAGTACCCTGAACAAGCCCCTCAAAGGATTAGTTTCCATAGCAACAAGTGACAGTAAATTTCAGCACACTATATAAATGTTTCCTTACCAAGTTCCACTCACCAAAGGCGCTTCACTCCCCAGCAATGGCACCAGAAAAGAGTCTTGATGACCCAAAAGTGTAGGGGATCTATTGTAGTCCTTTCGATAAGTAAGAGTGTCGAACCCAACGAGGAGTAGAAGGAAATGACAAGCGGTTTTCAGTAAGGCACTACTAGGGAAAAGCCTATACACAGAATCTTACCAGCAGCGCTCCTCAAAATACGACGCTACTGCTATTTAGCAGCAGTGCGTGATAGCAAAATGCACTGCTGAAAGGAAAATAGCAGTAGCGCGTCCTCGCCAAACCACGCTACTGCTCTAATTGCCATGACCTCCCCCCCCCCGCTAGTTATACCAGTAGCGCCCTATACTGAACCGCGCTACTGCCATAGAAGTTAGCAGCAGCGTGCTTTGAAGAAAACCTCTACTGCTAAGATCAGCCCACAAGTTTAGTCCCACCTTGCTCCATGAACAGGGTGTTTACTACCTTAAATATGTTATTTCTGAAACTATCACAACCAGTTGGTCTTCACTGAACTCTATGTGTAAAATTTGTGGCTGCAATATGAGTCCTCTCCGGTTCCTACTAGAGAGGAATCATATTGACAAATCAGATTGTACACAAAAAGATCATTGATGGCCAATGTATTTTTGCATTGACGTATTTTTGTATAGTTACACTTAGCAGTAGCGGTTTATACGCAAAGCGCTACTGCTATTCAAATTAGTTGTAGCACGTTTTGGCAAACGCGCTACAACTATCCCTAGCTTATCCCCACGCGCATGACCGACCCTCTCTCTCACTGACACTCTCACTCTCGCCCGCGTGCCGATAACCGTCGTCGGGCGTCACCGCCGCCGCCTTCGTCCGTCCGCCGCCGAGGTACTCCCCTCCCTCCATCCCTCCTCCCTCCTCCTCGCACATCCTGCCTCCGCCTATGGCCGCCCCTCCCTCCTCCACCGTCGCCCTCCTCCCTCCGCCTGCGGCCGCCCCTCCTCCCTCCTCCGCCGGCAGCCCTCCTCCCACCGCCCTCGACCTCACCGCCGCCACCCGAGCCCACCTAGCACCGCTGCCTCCCGATCCTGATCCCGCCCTCGCCACCCCTACCTCTCCGTTGCCCCCACCCCCTTTTTCTTTGTGCTTAGTTAGTACTAGATGTTGTTTAGTAGTATTAGATGTTAATTTAGGGTTCATAGCTAAAGATTTTTAGTAGTAGTAGATGTTAATTACTAGTAGTGATGGTACTAGTTAACTAGGGCAGTATGATTAATAGTAGTTGTAGTTGAACTACTTTAGTTGTAGTTGAACTAGTTTAGTAAGTAAATTAATAAACTAGTTGAACTAGTTGAATTAATAGAACTAATGTATTTTTAGTAAGATAATTAATATAACTAGTTGAACTACTTTATTTTTAGAAAGAACTAGTTTTTTTCTATTTATAGTAAGTTTATAGTTAGTAAGAACTAGTTGAATTAATAAAACTAGTTGAACATGTCATATTTGTTGTTATTTTTTAGTTTAATCAATTATTCGGGAAGTATTAGTGATAACTTATACGGTTTCAGGTGACCACCGTCGTCCCCGTCACCGACCCCCTCCGACATCCCCGGTGTCGTCCCAGTCACCGACCCCCTCCGACATCGAGGTGAGACCAGCCAAATATCCTTGTATATCTTGTGTTGCTCAAATAGCATATGTGGTTGCCCAAGTGGCCGTTCATGTTCAGTTTACACCTCCAAGTGGCCCATGTTTTGCCGGAGTGTTGATTAATTTCCGTTCCGGCAAATTTCGGGCGCTCGATATGTCCTTTTTTAGCAAAGGTCATGACGGATTTTTTCGTGAATTCTGGCATGACTTGTGCTAGAATATGTAGGAAATATCGAGTGGCCTGGATTTTCTCAAAAAATAATGATCTAATTTAGGGATTTTAGTACATATATTTAATTGTTCAAGTTTAATCTTTGAATTATGAACATAGGAAATGTCGTACTCGGGCGACGACAGTCTCCCGGGGGAGTACAGCTGGTGGCATGACGATCGAGGTATGTGCGATAGGTTCGTTGAGCTAGACAAAGATCGGCACTTTAGCATTAAGCTCGACGAGACCTTCGATGTTGAAACGGTACGCAACAACGACAAGTGTTTTTTTCGTAATTAAGCATGACTTCAACTATTTCAACGTCTAATTTTCATATTTTACAATTCGACTAGCTTATCCCATGCCATGCAAGACGCTATGTCTTAGAGAGGATGGGTTTTGAAGACCATGAAAATTTTGAAACAAAGAAAATACACCTAAGGACCCATCATGATATGGATTTGGAAGTAAATATGTGCAATGCTCAGAGTGTAACCCATTTTGGTTGCCAAAATTGGGAAGCACTTTGCAAAATGTATGGTTTTTATGAGGGTACGATTGTCACCATGGATCTTGGTGATCCTGACATCGAGCAAGACAATATGGACATTTGGGTCCTTGTTGATACGCTTCCGATTGTACCGCTATGTGAGTTTCTCAAACATAGTTATTAACTAATTTATATTGTTTATTTCAAAATAGTTGACAGCTTATGTCCATTGACAACTTATTTTGATTCTTCAAAGACTGTGCGGAAGATGGTAGATAAAACCCACTACACCGATGGCTCCGAATTAACGTATAAGGAGAAAAATCATCTGATCGCATTTTGTACTCTTCTTGAGGATTACAATAACTATTATTGAACTCCTCCAAATTATGGTGAATACGTGCCACTAGTGCATGTGTTGAACCACGGTAACTTCACTGGAGATACCCTGGTAAGATTTTTTACTATTACGACATCCGTGCATCTTTTGCATACTTCTAAAACTAGTACATCATTGCTAACTACGAAGTTATTACTATGTTTTTCAACAGAAACTCCCGATGGATTATGTGCCTCATCTGATGTATCTGAATGGTCGCCTCTCAGTTCTGAACATACTGCCAGGTAAATCTAGGGAGCTCACCTGTGCATATGGATTTCTAAAACCGGTGAACACATGTTCATCAAAGAATGGAAGAAATGTATGGACATTCGCAAGGAGGTTCTTGGAAGTAACATTCAGCGAAAGGCAAGAATTGGAGACAGGCTAATCTCCAATCTCCATAATGGAGAGTCAGGGGCTATCTTGTTTTTTGCTATTTTACCTTAGAAAATGTAGTAGGTCTTAATCGAATGTAGTAGTTCCTATGAGGTACAATATGTTTATTATGTGGTAATGTGTTAGAGTTGATAATGAGGAGTACTTGTGATTATGACTAGTGACCAATTTGCTATGTGATGTCATTGATGAAAACGATGATCTTGAGGAGGTGCTATATGACAATGATGTATTATGATGATAAGTTGTTAATGATATGATGATGATGATGATATTATTATATCATTGCGTGAAAGAAGCGCGGATTAGTTTCATGTGGATGGACATCCACTTGAAACTAGTCCACGGTTCTTTCACCCCGTGATGTAATAACTCATTATGATGTAAAAAACAATCTCTAAATTCCTGTTGTATGAAAACTTGTGTAAAGGTGTATGAATACAACATGAAATAAAAAAGAAATAAAATACTAAATAATAGTAGTAGTGTGGGAAAGGAGAAGTGCTACTACTAATTACCAGTAGCGTTGTTCTGAAGAAGCGCTACTACTAAGTCAATTTAGCAATAGCGTGGGTCTAGGCGCGCTATTGCTAAGCTTAAGCTGTAGCGCCTTATCAGTAGCGCTCCTGCCGCGCTACTGATAGGCCTAAAACCCGCGCTGCTGCTAGGCTTATCCATAGTAGTGAGGTATTCTCTGCAAGCACTGAAATTGTAAGTAACAGATAGTTTTGTGATAAGATAATTTGTAACGGGTAACAAGCAAAGAAAGTAAATAAGATGCAGCAAGGTGTCCAATCCTTTTTGTAGCAAAGGACAAGCCTGGACAAATTCTTATGTTGAGAAAAGCGCTCCCGAGGATACATGGGAATTATCGTCAAGCTAGTTTTCATCACGCTCATATGATTCACGTTCGTTACTTTGGGAATTTGATATGTGGGTGGACCGGTGCTTGGGTACCGCCCTTTCTTGGACAAGCATCCCACTTATGATTAACCCCTATTGCAAGCATCCACAACTACAAAAGAAGTATTAAGGTAGACCTAACCATAGAATGAAACATATGGATCCAAATCAGCCCCTTACGAAGCAACACATAAACTAGGGTTTAAGCTTCTGTCACTATAGCAACCCATCATCTACTGATTACTTCACAATGCCTTCCTCTAGGCCCAAATAATGGTGAAGTGTCATGTAGTCGACGTTCACATAACACCACTAGAGGAGAGACAACATACATCTCATCAAAATATCAAACGAATACCAAATTCACATGACTACTAAAAGCAAGGCTTCACCCATGTCCTCAGGAACAAACGTAACTACTCACAAAGCATATTCATGTTCATGATCAGAGGGGTATTAATATGCATTAAGGATCTGAACATATGATCTTCCACCAAATAATCCAACTAGCATCAACTACAAGGAGTAATCAACACTACTAGCAACCCACAGGTACCAATCTGAGGTTTTGGTACAAAGATTGGATACTAGAGAGGAACTAGGGTTTGAGAGGAGATGGTACTGGTGAAGATGTTGATGGAGATTGACGCCCTCCCGATGAGAGGATCGTTGGTGATGATTTGCCCCTCCGGGAGGGAAGTTTCCCCGGCAGAACAGCTCCGCCAGAGCCCTAGATTGGTTCCGCCAAGGTTCTGCCTCGTGGCGGCGGAGTTTCGTCCCATAAGCTTGCTTATGATTTTTTGTCAGGGTAAAAGCCTTCATATAGCAGAAGATGGGCACCGGAGGGTTGCCAGGTGGCCCACGAGGCAGGGGGCGCCCACCACCCTCATGGCCAAGGTGTGGGCCCCCTCTGGTACTTCTTTCTCTGAATATTTATCATTAATTCCAAAAATGAATTTCGTGGAGTTTCAGGACTTTTGGAGATGTGCAGAATAGGTCTCTAATATTTGCTCCTTTTCCAGCCCAGAATCCCAGTTGCTGGCATTCTACATCTTCATGTTAAACCTTGTAAAATAATAGAGAGTAGCCATAAGTATGTTGACATAACGTGTAATAACAGCCCATAATGCAATAAATATCGATATAAAAGCATGATGCAAAATGGACGTATCATCAGCAATCAGCACAAGCACACGTGTCGTTTATCCAGGTTTTTGCCGCGAGGATGCGTAATACCCTAGTCCTGTTTTTGTGTCTATCTGAGTGTTCTTGGAGTTCTTGAGCTAACTACGATGAGTGTAACTTGTCCAAGGGTCCCAATCCTTCTCCTGGATGCCTCGGGCCTCCTTTTATAGTCAAGGGGATCGCCACAGTGGCACACAGGAGGTGGCATCGATGTATAGTGGCTAAGCTTATCGCTTAGACATTACGGAACAAGACGCATTTAATGCGCCCCTTAGGTGTCCATCTCACTTTATCGGGGATGGAAACCAGCCCCCATCCCGTACGCCGCCGCCCCACCTCACTTCGACACGCGTCCAGGCCGATGGTGCGCATGGTGCCATGTAGGTTGGCAAGCTGCCGAGGGGCGCAGTGGTAGGGCCTTCATGAAGATTTGCATGCCACCACGTAGGCACACACTGAGTTGGCCTGGAAGCCTCATGTCGACACGCAGATGCCTGCCTAGCTGGTGGGCTGGCAGCTGCATGGGAGTGGTGGTGGAACCTTGGCGGGTGTGGGCCTGGCTATGGCTCCGTGGATGTCCTCGGCAATGGCCTTACCGGGGGCCCGACAAGGGCCTTGCTGCGGCACCGTGGTCGTCTCCGGCAAGGATCTTGCCGGAGGTCTCATGGATGCCCTCGACAAGGGTTTTGCCGAGGCTTGTCGTCTTCTAATCCTCATCCAACTTTGTGTGCTTCTTGTCTTCACAAAGATCTGCATGCCATCATGGGGGTGCCTCCCGAGCCTTGGTTCCAATGTGGTTGTCGGAAACCTTGGGCTCGAGGGTGTTGCGCTCCATTGGGGTTGGGAATGCTGTCCCGGCAAAATCCTTGCCGGGGCCGTGGAGGCCGCCCCGGCAAGGGCCTTGCCAGGGGAACCCACCTCGCCCTCTTGCTCTTCGTGTCTCTGTCTTGGCGTTGCTTTGACCGCCTTGTGGCTTTGATTCCCTGCCCCTGCCCCACTTAAGTGTGGCCGCAGGCGTGGCTCTGACTGCCTGTGCATACGTAAAGGGGTACAAAGTAGTGCCCTTACTTCTGTACACCGACATGAGCCCCCGGGTCTAGGCCATACATAAGGGCAACACATTGTTGGGCCAGGCCCAAAATGGTGCGCGGGCAGGCGGGGTTGATTTTATTATGATGATTTTTCCACCCGCTGCACTTCCCCACGACCTGTGTTGAACGCGTGATGTGGGGATCGTGCGTGGGGGTGATCGAAGCATGCTTGCGTCATCTTGCGGTGAACAGTAAAGAGGCGTCTTGTGTGTCCCTTCGAGACCGCGGGGCCACTTTTCATTTACTCTCCCCGCCTGGGAACCATCATTCCACGCGTCCCACTACGCCCGTTCCTTGCGCCACATACGATGTATGCATGGCGCGGGGCGGGGCAGGCGCGGTGGAATATGGGAAGACGTGCGTGCGCGTGTGCGTCGATACCCATGCGCCTTTAATTGGGCGAGGAGGGCGGTCGATGGCCTCGCCCGCTGCCATCTTAATGAGTTGGGTTGGCTGAGAGGGGCAGCCGAGCCCTGACCCCGCCCCTTTATGAGGAAGGGAGCGGGAGGGATGGCCACCCCAACCTTTCACCATTCTCCTTCCCCCATCTTTGCTTCTTCCTGCTTTCTGCCATGGCGAGAGGACGTGTTGATGCTTCGACGGTGGCGGCGAGGGTCTCCGCTCTACAATGCACCTCTCCCCAAAAGCCCGTGGCAGCGGAGCCGGCTGTGAGGGGAAGGGGGAGGGGGCGAGGCCGAGGTCATCATGGCACTCAGGGAAGAGGAGGACGGGGCGGCGCATCGGCCTGGCCTTTGCCAGCTATCCCTCCCCCAATGGAGGGCCAGGTCGGGGACCAGCCCCGCGAGTTCTTCATCAGGCTGCATCGGCCGGCGCGTCGTCGTCTTCGTATTCGTACTCCATTTGCTCGGGAGATGGACCTCAACCCGCCGTAGGCGCTGAGGCAGCACATGATGGGCTGTAGGAACAGTGGCACATTGGCCGACATTGATTTCCCAGCCCCTCACATCATGTATCTCCGTCGTGGATGGAAAACCTTTGCTCGCATCAACAGCTTGACGATGGGGCTCATCCTCTACTTCAAACTGATGGAGAATGGCCTCCTCTCCGTTAAGGTTTTTGGCGACTTCGGGACTCGCCTGAAGTGCTATGTGGAGAGCCCCTCCGGTGAAGAAGACTCTTCCTCGAGTGAGAGTGACGAGGAGGACAGCAACAGCAGCGACGAGGGCAGTAGGCAGGAGGATGACAAGTCTGACTAGGCGTCGGACCCGCCGTCCCCGGGCGGTGCCGACAGTAGCAGCATCTGCACCAGGCCCCTTCTGCCGGTGTAGCTAGCTCCTTGAACTTCTCCTGGTCGCCTCCTTGGGTGGCTGGCGTAGGAAGGCCGGAAAAGGCGAAGAAGGCGGGTGGCAGGCCGTCAAGTCAGAGTACGATGGCACCGACGCCTTTGTAGCGTATTGATGGACCGCTGCTTCATATTCCAGCTCTCTTCCCAGCACCATCATCACCAGCCCTCCCCTAGGCGGCCGCCGGCATGTTCTCTTGGCGCCTTCGGCTTCTCGTACCTCGCCTAGGCGCTCCTCCTGCCCTCTTGCCTTCTTGTTCCATTTCCTGAGGAGAGGGACAAGAAAGGGATTACGGGCACCTTATCTTTTTTAGCTTCTAAGCCTACGGGCCTTAGTTAGATTTAAAACTTGTAATCCCCCTGCTCATGTTTACATTCCGTACGAACTGTACTTGTGTTGGGTGTATTAATGAAAAGGGTATTTGTCGGGTTCTTTGTGCGTGAGCAAAGCCCATACCAAGGAATGAATCGTTGTTACTTTTATTGTAAATATTGTCGCCCAGCAACAGGCCTTGCCGCTCCCTTTCTTCATTCGACCATACTCGCGCTCTTGGCAGAGACAAGGGTGGAGTAGGGATAAGCCCTACGCTTGCTTCCTTGCCACCACGGCTACAACCAGAACCCGACCCAAGAAATAATTCTCGGGTACGGGCAGGGGGGAGCATGGTAACTTAGGAGCGAAACGAGGTTTCACATGTCCCAACCCACACAGAAATGTAAACAGGGGAAGGAAAAACTTATCTGAACCTGCAGCCCCTGGCAATCTCAGCTTGCCGGGAGCGGACCCTTGTATCCTCAACCCTCGGCAAGCTTGGCTTCCCGGGGCCGGGATGCTGCCCCATCCTTTTCCCCCCATCCAGCTTGGCCGGAATGCTCATGTTTCTTGCAAATCAAAGGAGATGGAAAAGAAACAGGGAGACGCAGAGTCAACCTCTATGCTAGGGGTTAGTCGCCGCTAAGCACTATCAACCCTAACCGAGCGAGATACTCAACTTAACATGCATGCTATAACTTAGGGCGTCAGCGCTTCATTTATTTATGCTCAGGGTCTGAGCCCGGATTTGTACAGAGGGTTACATGGCTTGTCGGGAAGGCTTGTACAAAAGGTGGCTTGCCGGGGAGCCCGGTAGCCGCGGCTTATGGATGAAACTTGCGAAGATGATCGATGTTCCAGGAGTTGCTCACTGGAATAGCATCTTCAGTCTCCAAGCGGACTGCGCCGGGCCTGGTGACTCGTGTTACCCGATAAGGGCCTTCCCACTTTGGCGTCAACTTGTTGGAATTCCTGGCTAACTGAACGCACCGAAGAACAAGGTCGCCTTCCTCAAAGATTCGGGCATGAACCTTGCGGCTATGGTAGCGGCGCAAGGCTTTCTGGTAGCGTGCTGCTGCTCTCACAGCCGCCCGAAGATGATCTTCCTCGAGGAGCATTGCGTCATCTTGCTGCAATCGCTCTTGCTCAAGCTCATCATAAGCGAGAACTCAAGGTGACCCGTATATGAGTTCCATGGGGAGAACTGCTTCTGCCTCGTATACCAGGGCAAAGGGTGTCTAGCCGGTGGCTCGATTTGGCATCATTCTGATCAACCAAAGAATCACCGGCAACTCATCCATCTAGCACCTTCCGCTCTTGTGCAGCCTGTCAAAAGTCCTCGTCCTCAGGCCACACAACACTTCAACATTTGCTCTCTCTGCTTGGCCGTTGCTCCGTGGGTGTGCCACGGAAACAAAACAGACCTTGCTGCCGAGGTCTCCAATGTATTTCATGAAGGTGTGGCTTGTGAACTGCGTGCCGTTGTTAGTGATGACTCTGTTCGGCACACCAAAGCAGCAAACTAGCCCTTTAAAGAATTTGACGGCTGACTGTGCGGTCACCTTCCTTACTGCTTCCACCTCTGACCACTTTGTGAACTTGTCAATTGCAACATACAAGTACTCAAAGCCCCCGACAACGCGGGGAAAAGGGCCCAGTATGTCGAGCCCCCAGACCAAGAATGGCCAGGAGAGAGGGATTGTCCACAAGGCTTGAGCGGGCTGATGAAGCTTCTTTGAATGGAACTGACACACTTCACACTTGGCTACTAGTTCCATCGCATCCTGGAGGGCAGTGGGCCAGAAGAAACCTTGCCGGAAAGCCTTGCTGGCAAGGGCCCTCGACCCTATGTGGGAGCTACATATGCCTCCATGTATCTCCTCCAACAGCTCCAGTCCTTCCTCCCGGGGGGTGCACTTGAATTTCACTCCATTTGGTCTTTTTATGTACAGAACGTTGTTAACGAACTGGTACAGGGTAGACCGGCGGGCTACTTTCTCTGCTTCTTCGTGCTCCTTAGGAAGCTCCCCTGTCTGGAGGAATCAGATGGTATGTTGCGCCCATGCTGGAGCCTGTGGCTCGACGGAAAGGACCAAAGGCACTTCCTCTGCCGTGGGAATTGTTGCCTCCATGGCAAGGGCTTGGCGCCCCGCCGGAGTCCCTTGTCCCACAGCAGGCTCGGCATCCACGGCAACCTCTTTGCTAGCGGCCCCAGGGAGCTCGGTGGGGAAGTACTTGCCGGGGCCTGACTTCCTCCACTTCTTCTGCTCTATCGATGGTTTGACGGATGGTTGAGTTAATCGAAGCACAAAAGTACCTTGTTCCATAGGTAGCTTGAGGGCAGCGCGCTTCAACAGGTATTCGGCAATGTCGTCCTCCACTCGGGGGACATGCTCTGGCTGTATACCGTCAAAGCGCTCCTCCAGTTTCCTCACTTCATCCATGTAGGCTTCCATCAACAGGCTTTGGTAATCCTTGTTGATTTGTCTGACGACAAGTTGTGAATCACCCCTGACGATGAGCTTCTTGACCCCGAGGTCTGTCGCGATCCTGAGACCGGCAAGCAATCCCTCTTATTCAGCAGTGTTGTTCGTCGACATCCCCTGGGAAAGTGCATCTGTATCATGTACTTGAGGTGCTTTTCGGTGGGTCCGACGAGCAGCACAACAACATCGGCACCTTGTAGCGAAAAAGCCCCATCAAAGTATGTAATCTAGTTGAGACTTGTTTCCTTGCTGGGGAGAGTGGTCTCCTAGATCTATTCATCGGGCGTCGAGGTCCATTCGGCAATGAACTCCACCAAGACTCTGCTCTGAATCATCGAGGTGCTTTCGAACTTCAAACCAAAACTTGACAGCTCCAAGGCCCATTCCACAATCCTCCCCGTTGCATCTGGGTTATGCAGTATCCGTTGCAACGGGAGGCGGGTGACGACGGTGATCCCGTGTGCTTGGAAGTAATGACGTAGCTTCCTCAAGGCCATAAGGAGGCCGAAGAGCAATTTCTACACACCGGAGTACGTTGACCTAGCCCCCTGCAAGAGGGAGCTGACGAACTAAACCGGGTGCTGCATCATCTTCTTCTTCTGCACCACTTCACCTAGTTGTGTGGGCCCTGTCGCACTGGTGTCAGATCTTGCCGGGGCCCCAGTCTTGTCGGGACCAGGCCTTGCCGGGGAGAGTTCTGGCTCGCCATCCGTCAACTCTGCCGTTGCCGCTGCCTCTTCATCGACCTCTCTCTGCGCCACCAGTGCTGCACTAACCACTTGATTCATTGCTGCTAGATACAGCAGCAACGGTTCTTGTGGTTTGGGAACAACCAGCACTGGGGTGGAGGAGAGGTATTTCTTCAAATCCCGCAGCGCTGCCTCGGCCTCCGGGGTCCACTCCATTGGGACTGCGTTCTTCAAGATCTTGAAAAAGGGATTGCCTCTTGCGCTGATGATGAACAGTACAAGGGAAGAACAGCCTCACGAGGAGAGGTGTTCTTGTGCTTGGCGGGTGGCGTTCTGCTTGGGAAGGATTCGATCCCCTCCCTCTGTCGTGGCTAGCCCTATTTATAGAGGCCCTGGTCCTCTTCCCAAATATTGAGCAGGAAGGGATCCAACAACGACCATTTTGAAAGGGGACAACTAGTACAAGCTATCCTGACTAAGGTGGTCTTCGCCTGTCGAAGGCGCTGGTGATGACACCGTCTTGGGATCCATGGTAACCGCCGTCCTGCCATCCTGCTGGTCTTAGTGTTGTTTCACCGATATGGAAACCTTTGCCTGATGCATCGGTACTCTGCGTCAGCGCTTGCACCCTTAGCACCAAAGGGGAAACGAGGACACTGCGCGGCCTGGCGCCCCTAGCGCCCGCCTGGCCTTGGTCGTCATGACTTGCATCACAGGAACCTCGCGAGGTACCCTTTGCCTTGATTTCTCCGCCTCCTTGATACGTCCATTTTGCATCATGCTTTTATCTCAATATTTACTGCATTATGGGCTGTTATTACACATTATATCTCAATACTTATAGCTATTCTCTCTTATTTTACAAGGTTTACCATGAAGAGGGGGAATGCCGGCAGCTGGAATTCTGGCTGGAAAAGGAGCAAATATTGGAAACCTATTTTGCACAGCTCCAAAAATCCTGAAACTCCACGGAAGTCAGTTTTGGAACTAATAAGAATTATTGAGCAAAAGAAACACCAGAGGGGGCCCACACCCTGGCCAGGAGGGTGGGGGGCGCGCCCACCCCTACTGGGCGCGCCCCCTATCTCCTGGGACCCCTGGTGGCCCTCCGGTGTCCATCTTCTACTATATGAAGGCTTTTACCCTGGAAAAAATCGTGGGCAAGCTTACGGGACGAAACTCCGCCGCCACGAGGCGGAACCTTGGCAGAACCAATCTAGAGCTCTGGTAGAGCTGTTCTGCCGGGGACACTTACCTCCGAGAGGGGGGAATCATCACCATCGTCATCACCAACGATCCTCTCATCGGGAGGGGGTCAAGCTCCATCAACATCTTCACCAGCACCATCTCCTCTCAAAACCCTAGTTCATCTCTTGTATCCAATCTTGTATCAAAACCACAAATTGGTACCTATGGGTTGCTAGTAGTGTTGATTACTCCTTGTAGTTGATGCTAATTGGTTTACTTGGTGGAGGATCATATGTTCAGATCCTTAATGCATATTATTACTCCTCTGATTATGAATATGAATATGCTTTGTGAGTAGTTATGTTTGTTCCTGAGAACATGGGTGAAGTCTTGCTATTAGTAGTCATGTGAATTTGGTATTCGTTCAATATTTTGATGAGATGTATGTTGTCTTTCCTCTAGTGGTGTTATGTGAACGTCGAATACATGACACTTCACCATTATTTGGGCCTATAGGAAGGCATTGGGAAGTAATAAGTAGATGATGGGTTGCTAGAGTGACAGAAGCTTAAACCCTAGTTTATGTGTTGCTTCGTAAGGGGCTGATTTGGATCCATATGTCTAATGCTGTGGTTAGGTTTACCTTAATATTCTTTTGTAGTTGCGGATGCTTGTAATAGGGGTTAATCATAAGTGGGATGCTTGTCCAAGTAAGGGCAGTACCCAAGCACCGGTCCACCCACATATCAAATTATCGAAGTACCGAACGCAAATCATATGAGTGTGGTGAAAACTAGCTTGACGATAACTCCCATGTGTCCTCGGGAGCTCTTTTCTCATTATAAGAAATTGTCCAGGCTTGTCCTTTGCTACAAAAAGGATTAGGCCACCTTGCTGCACTTTATTTACTTTATTTACTTGTTACTCGTTACAATTTATCTTATCACAAAACTATCTGTTACCTACAATTTCAGTGCTTGCAGAGAAAACCTTACTGATAACCGCTTATCATTTCCTTCTGCTCCTCGTTGGGTTCGACACTCTTACTTATCAAAAGGACTACGATAGATCCCCTACACTTGTGGGTCATCACTCCTCGCGAGCCTGCATGGTGAGGCCGCTCCTGATGAGGCCTCGCATCGTCCGCCCCGTGAGGCTTGGCCCCTAGCGAGGGTCTTGAGTGTTGGTTGATGAAGACGAGCCGTACTGGGCCACTGGTGGAGCCACGCCACAGGACGCAGGCAGGCAAGTCTGGGGACCCCCATTACTAGAACGCCGATAGTAGCCCCGGGCCCAAGGCGCGCTCGGACTTGGCTTCGCAGCGAAGCCAAAGGGCAGGTGCGGAGCACCGCGGGCCCCAACAGACTACGTCCTTGGTTGACGCGTGGCGACTGCTTGGACGTGGGCATCTTTGCTTCCCCATGTTGCCCCAATATCCGCCTGGCTAGGCGGCCATGCGCCCTACATAGTTATTTCCTCCCCGCAGGCGGTGTGCTTCCCATTCTCCCTTCTTCCTCGAGCCCCTACTTCTGCTCCCAATCTGACTTGAGCTCTGCCCCCTCCATTTCCATGTCGCCGAGTAGCGCAAAAAAGGGGAAGAAGCCTTTGTCCTTAGCCGGTCCACCCCCGACAATTGAGCCCGCTGTCGGCCGGTGGCCGGTGCTCAACCTGGAGGCCATGGGCAAGGTCTTCCCCGCGCTCGCTTCCAGCTTTGACGAGTGTGGAAAGACGGTGGCTTGGCCTGCGTCCTGCGCCTCCATTGACATGACAGTCACCGAGGTTTGGTTCTTCGTCAATGCCCTGTGGGCTGGCCTGGTTCCCCCTTTCTCCGCCTTCTTCAATGCAGTGCTTTCCCCATTATCAGATCCACATGATGCATCTTGATCCCCAATCCGTTGCCCTTCTCGCTGTCTTCGCCTTTGTTTGCGAGGCCATGGTGGGCATTGCTCCTTCCGTGGCCCTCTTGCGCCACTTCTTCTCACTGCACCTGACCAACCCCTCGCAGTGCTCGGGGTGCGTGGGCTTCCAGGCTGTGGCGGAGACGGCCGCCTCATGGAATGATTTTAACCTACCGCCGTCCACGAGCGGGTTCCGGACGCGGTGGGTGTATGTGGATGTCGGAGTGCTCAGCCCCCTGCTCTCGCCTTCGTCGTCGCTTGCTGTCTCGAACCCCGACTGGGGCCATGAGAGGCTCGTGAGCCCTCGCCTTTCCTTCATTTGGTTTCGATTGAAAAGGTTGAGAGCTCTCGGCGTCACTACACCCCGGGTGGTGAAGCAGTTCCTCCGTTGTCACATTGCCCCTCTCCAGCGCCATTCCCGGCTGATGTGGGCCCTGACCGGTGACCAGGATCGCATGAGGCTTTAGGAGTCGGAGCTTTCGCCCGAAGCGCAGAGGACTATGCTTGAAGTCTTGACTGGCGACCCCTCTGTCGGCCTTCTGCGAACGGGGGTCCCCAGACTTACCTGCCTGCGGCCTGCGGCGTGGCTCAAGTGGTGGCCCAGTACGGCCCATCTTCATCAACTCAACCTCAAGACCCTCGCGAGGGGCCAAGCCTCGTGCGGCGGATGATGCAAGGCTTCCTCAGGAACGGCCTCACCAGGCCGGCTCGCGAGGAGGCGGAGAGATCAACGCAGGGGTACCTCGCGAGGTGCTCATGACACAAGCCATGACAATCGAGACCATGCTGGCGCTAGGCAGGCGCCGGCCTGCTCAGTGTCCTTGTTTCCTCTTTGGTGCAAAGGGGGAAAGCGCAGGCATGGAGTACCGAGGCATCAAGGAAAGGTTACCATTCTAGTGCAACGAGACCAAGACCAGTAGAGCGGCAGTACGGAGGTCACTGTGGAGCCCAAGACTGCATCATCGCCAGTGCCTTTGGCAGCCGAAGACCAACTTTAGTCAGGATAACTTGTACTAGATGTTCCCCTTCAAAATGGTCGTTGTTGGCGCCCTTCCCGATCAATATTCGGGAAGAGGACTAGGGCCTCTATATATAGAGATAGCCACCACAGTAGAACGCATCTGGATCTGACCTAGAGCCAACAGAGACGGAGCAATTCCTCTCCAAGCACATCACCACAAGAACACACCTCGCGAGGTTGTTCTTCCTCTATACTGTTCATCATCAGGCTGTGAGGCAATCCACCACACCACACACTGGATTAGGGTATTACACCACAACGGTGGCCCGGACCAGTACAAACCTTGTGTCCCTCATGTTGTGCATCGTGTAGCTTAGATTCTCAGCGAGGCGTTGGGACGTGGATCAGTACGGGGAAGATCTTCGCACGCACCCCAGAGTTTGAACCTTAAGGGTTTTGCCGGAACCCGATATCCAACATTTGGCGTGCAAGGTAGGGGTGCACCGGAGCTCTCTCTTCCGTCGGCCCGCTCTTCATCAACACCGTGCTTTGCCCTCCTGGCGGACAACGCGCCGCACGCTCCGGCTGTCGATGCTGGCACTAGGGCAAGGGGGCTCCGAGCCTTTCCCCCGCCTTGCGGCAGGTGCAGTGGCCGAACAAGTTCAAGCCAGAGATGCCGCCACGCTACGACGGCGCAACGAATCCACAAGCTTTCCTGCTGGTGTATGAGGAGGCCGTCCTCAAGGCCGGGGGCGACGATAGGGTCATGGCTAACTGGCTCCCCATGGCCCTCACCGGCATCCCACGCATGTGGCTGCTCCACCTGCCAACGGCTTCGGTGGCCTCCTGGGAAGAGCTGTGTGGCCTCTTCCTTGCCCATTATGTTGCGCCCGCACCTCCGGTCGTTGTAGCTCTCCTGGGCGGCTCGCAAGTGCCACACTCGAGCCGCCACATCAAGCCGTTCGCCCGCCAGATTGGCACCGCCCTCACGCGCCGTGAAGCCCCTCCGGGATGGGTGGCACCAAAGGCCGACTTGACCTTCAGCTTGGACGATCACCCCGCCAACACCGCCTGCTCGGGTGCGCTCCCGATGCTATGCACTACCACCATCTGCCAGGTGGCCGTCACCAGGACCCTCATCAACGGTGGTGCCAGCTTCAACGTGCTCTCGGTGGAGACCTTCAACCTCCTCCATGTGCCCCTGGAGCGACTCCAACCCAGCAAGTCCTTCTCGGGCGTCGGAGGTAGTTCCACCGGCTCCCTGGGGCAGATCCACCTTCCGGTGACCTTTTGCACCCATGACAACTTCCGCACGGAGCTGGTCGACTTCGACATCGCCCCCATCGGCCTCCCGTACAACGCCATCCTCGGCTACCCTGCCTTGGCCCAGTTCATGACAGCGACTCACCTGGCCTACAACCTCACGAAGATGCTCGGGAGTAGCGACGTCCTCACCGTAGCTGGAGATACGAAGGATGCTCTGCTGGGGCTCAAGCTCACCTTCAAGGCGGCCGCTGTGGCGCAGCTCACCAGCGCAGAATCCCTCAAGGCCAAGGGGGCTGCGCCAACCAAGAAGAAGCAGCTGTTCACCCAAGATAAGGTGAATACTAAGCAGGTACCAGTCGATGAGGGTGGATCCTCCGATGCCACCTTCACCATAGGCGCCAATCTTGACCCCGAGCAGGAGGAGGCTCTAGTGAAATTCTTGCATGCGAACAAGGAGGTGTTCACGTGGGAACCCAAGAAGCTAGCGGGGGTCCCAAGGCAGGTGATCGAGCACCACCCGAACGTGTGCCCCAATGTGCTCCCCGTGAAGCAGAAAGCAAGGCGGCAGTCCACCGAGAAGCTGCGGGAGTCATTCGCGAGGTTCGCTATCCGGAATGGCTGGCAAACCCTATTGTTGTGCCGAAGAAGGGAGGAAAGGAGCGCATGTGCGTTGACTTCACCAACCTCAACAAGCCTGCCCTCATGATCCATTCCCGCTTCCCCGCATCGACCAAATCATTGACTCCACCGCTGAGTGTGACCTGTTATGCTTCCTGGATGCCTTCTCTGGCTATCACCAAATCAAGATGGTGGTAGAGGATGTGGAGAAAATGGCCTTCCTGACCCCGTGCGGGGTGTACTTCTACACCTACATGTGGTTCGGATTGTGCAACGCAGGCGCAACCTTTTAGCGACTGATGCATATCGCCTTGGGCCGGCAGCTCGGGAGCAACGCCGAGGCCTATGTCGACAACATCATGGTGAAGTCTCGGGAGGCCAAGACCCTGATACAGGACCTGGAAGAAACCTTCGTGAGCCCTCGTGAAGTGGACATGCGGCTCAACCCGGAGAAGTGCGTGTTCGGTGTTCCTTCTGGCAAGCTTGTGGGCTTCCTCGTGTCCCACAGAGGTTCGAGGCTAACCAAGAGAAGGTCAAGGCAAGCGACGACATGAGTCCGCCACAAACCCTCAGGGAAATGCAGAAACTCACCGAGCGAGTAACCGCCTTAGGGCGCTTCATCACCAAGCTGGGGTAATGTGCCCTGTCCTTCTTCAAGCTGATGAAGAAGAAGGGTCCGTTCGAATGGACTCATGAGGCTGACGAAGCGTTCCAAGATCTCATGAAGTACCTGACCAGCCCTCCGGCGATGGTGGCCCCATGCCCTCAGGAGCCTTTGGTGCTCTACCTCGTCGCCACATCCTACTCTGCCAGCGCAGCTCTGGTGGCGGTTCGGTAGGAGCGCCAGGTCAAGGCCGCATCGGCCGCAACCCCGACCGTGGCATTTCAAGGCCAGGAAGGCCTTGCATGGGCCACGACCTCGGTAGATGGGACCAGCTTCAAGAGGAAGACGCCTCCGGGGCTGAGGGGACCTCACCAAGCAGTCAGGAGCTGGGGGCTCAAACGCCTCAGGAGGCGCTTGACTCTCCCTAGGGTGCGGGCTCCGTCGGTGCGCCCACCCTCGTCGGGCATCCCGTGCACTTCATCAGGACGATGTTGCGGGATGCAAGGGCATGGTACCCCATGCCACAAAAGCTCTTGATCGCGTTATTGGTGGCCTCTCGGAAGCTGCGACACTACTTCCAAGGTAACCCCATCAAGGTTGTCTCAGCCTACCCGTTGGAGAGGGTGCTCAGGAGTCCTAACTCCGCTGAAGGGTCGCTGAATGGAACATCGAGCTACAAGCGTTTTAGTTAGAATTCAGCATGACCAGAGTCGTCAGAGGAGCCGCTCTTGAAGATTTTGTGGCAGAATGGATAGAGGCGCCAGGGCTCAAAGCAGGAGAAGATCGGTCGCTTTCCCCGGGAAGCGAGGCACCAGAGAGCTGGGTTATGCACTTCAATGGAGCATTCTCGCGGCATGGCGCAGGTGCAGGCGCAGTGCATAAATCCCACCACTCAGGACAAGCTCTACTACGCCGTGCAGCTCTATTTCCAGCAAGGCTAAAAGGTTTCCAACAACATAGCAGAATACGAGGGCCTCATAGCAGGCTTAAAGGCAGTGGTCACACTAGGGGTGAAGCGCCTCATCATCAAGGGTGACTCACAGCTCCTCGTCAACTTCTCCAACAAAGTATACGAGCCCAAGGACGAGAACATGGAGGCATATCTTGCGGAAGTGTGCAAGTTGGAAAAGCAGTTTTTAGGGCTGGAGCTGCAGCATGTGCCTCGCGACACCAATCAGGAGGCTGATGACAGCGCCAAGAGGGCATCGAGGCGGCTGCCTCAGGAGCCTGGCGTTTTTGACGAACGACTCTTCAAACCCTCATCATCACCTACACTATCAAGCACAATGCAACCTCGGGAGGAGCTCCCTTAACCGCCTGCCTCAGGAGCCCCGGCATGTGGCCCGACCTCAGGAGTGCGCTTGCTCCTGGCATTGGAGCCTCAGGAAGGATGCTAGACTATGGAGCTCATGGGTTACTTGATGCAAGGGACTCTACCAGAGAAAGAAGAGGACACGGAACGCGTGGCCCGGCAGGCCACGACCTACTGCATCCAAGACGGAGAGCTCTACTGGAAGCGGCCCAATGGTGTTTCCCTACGTTGCATCTCCAGGGAATATGGGAAGGAGTTGCTGGCAGACATTCACGATGGAGACTGTGGGCACCACTCGTCATCATGGACCCACGTCGGCAAGGAGTTTCGCAGCGGGTTTTATTGGTCTACAACACTCAACGACGCAGTCGAGCTGGCGAAGGCTTGCGAAGCCTGTCAATTCCACGCCAAGCAGATTCATCAGCCAGCTCAGGGCTTGCAGACTATTCCGCTCTCATGGTCGTTCGCAGTGTGGGCGCTGGACATTTTGGGCCCGTTTCCTCGGGCGCCAGGGGGCTATCGCTACCTCTACGTCACCATTGACAAGTTCACCAAGTGGGCTGAGGTGGAAGCTGTCCGCACCATCCCAGCTGGCTCCGTAGTCAAGTTCATCAAGGGCCTCGTGAGTCGATTCGGGATGCCTAATCGCATCATCACCGACAACGGTTCATAGTTCACCAGCAATCTCTTTAAAACATATTGTGCTAACCTTGGAAGGCAGATATGCTATGCCTTAGTGGCACACGCTCGGAGCAATAGCCAGGCTGAATGCGCCAAAGCAGAGGTCCTGAAAGGCCTCAAAACCAGGACCTTCAAGAAGAAGCTAAAGGCCTACGGCAGGGGCTGGTACGACGAGCTCCAATCCGTGCTATGGTCCATCCACTCTACCACCACCAAGTCAATTGGCGAAACCCCGTTCTTCCTCATTTACAGAGCGGAAGCGGTCCTCCCTCATGATGTCAGGCGTCGCTCCGCACGGGTCCTGGCGTTTGACGAAGCGCAGCAGGACGCCATGCAGGGGATGGATCTCGTGCTGGGGGAGGAATACCGTCGGGAAGCCGTGCTACGGGCAGCAAGATACCAGCAGGCGATGCGGTGGTACCACTGCCTCAACATCTGCCCCAGAACCCTTGAGGTAGGTGACCTCATGCTCATGCGGGTGCTCTCCAGGGAAGGGCTGCACAAGCTCTCGCCCATGTGGGAGGGCCCGTTCAAGGTTGTTCATGTTTCAAGACCTGGCGCCGCGCGCTTGGAGACCTAGGAAGGGGTGCCCATTCCGAACGCGTGGGACATTCAGCACCTCCGGAGATTCTACCCCTGAAATAAGGCCTAGTACCTGTAAAGAAGGCCCGACGCCTGTGAAGAAGGGCCAAATACCTGCAAAGAATGCCCGGTGCCTATGAAGAAGGGCCCAGTTCCTGCAAAGAAGGCTCGGTGCCTGTGAAGCTCGTCGCCCCAAGAAAAGGCCCGGTGCATGTGAAGAAGGCCAATGCCTGTGAAGCTCGCCGCCCGTGACACTCTCACGTAATAATGAGTTGGGGCTGTACACACCCCGGAGTCCCCGGAGTGCCGCCCTTGGGCCTCGAGGGCTCCCGCCCACGCCCAGTGGCAGCACTTAGCTCCGTGCTGGTGAGAAGATGTCGAAGACTAGATTAGGTGTGGGACGCGGCTTTTCATTTGCTTTCCGCAATTGGCTTGTTCACCCTTGTTCGAAACTTTATTGGAGCTGCTTTTAGTGTTGTTCGTCGTCCCCAGCCCGTGATTCTTTGTCTTTTTTTGCCTGACTCGCGAGGGGGCTGCGCGGTTGCTGATGCGGAGCATCCCTCGTCCATCCACATGGACACGCCATCACCATCACAAACACCGAGAGGACCGGAGACAAGAGCACGTGCATGCAACATCGACAACGAGGTCACTTCTTTCCTCTTCGAGTCTCGTTCGGAATCTCATATGAATCGGGTCCTACCTCAAACAGAGATGTTATGCTTTCTTAGGTACTTGGGAGATCGTCACGAGGAACACGGAGGGAAACACCAAGTTCACCCGGAGACACATGCACCTACGGCCGAGGAGATGGAGGAGGGGAGCGACAAGAGAGAAGATGGTGAAGGCACAAGTACCTGGACACCCCGGGGGCCCGGTCCTCCTTCCCCCGGGTGCCCGGGCCTCCGGCCACCACCCCGGGTAGGCCCTCTGCACACCCCGGGTGCCCGGGCCCATGTGCCCCGGGTGCTCGGCCAAACCTGGGAGGCGCCCCGGGTGCCTGGTCAACTTGCCCCGAGTGCCCCCCCCCCCTCGCGCTGGGAGCTGCTGCTCCACCCCCGGGTGCCCGAGCCACCACACCCCGGGTGCCCGGTCCCCTCCAGCCAGCCACCGGCGCGGTCTGGGTGCCCGGCCCCTGCTCGCCCGGGTGCCCGGCCTCCTCCTGGCGCGGCCCAGCCCCTCCACTAGGTGCCCGGGCCATCAGCCCCCGGGTGCCCGGCCCAGCTCCAGCCGGCCTCGGCCTTGTCCGGGTGCCCGGCCTTTACAGCCCCGGGTTCCCGGACCTCCTCCGCGTGCCTGCGTGCACTTTTGGGATTTGGTCCCTTGCATCCCCCTCTTCCTCTCATTTCGTCCCTAGACTATATAAGATGGCTAAGAATAGACACAAATCATAGAGCTTAGCTCATGTACCTCCCCTTGTGGGATTCCTCTTGAGAGAGAAGACTCCATTGGAGTACAAGACCTCCATTGGAGAAGATCCCTAGGGATCAAGGCCCCCTTGAGTGAAGGATCTACCTACATCATCAAGCCCTCATATCCTTCATAGGATTTGGGATGAACTCTACCATGTATCTTGTTTCCCTTTGATTGTTCATGTACCTTGTGGATCTTGTGTGTTTGTTGGTCTAGTGGATCTGTGATTGGACTTGTTCTTGAGTGTTCCTCTTGTTTTCTCTCTTATGTTCATCTTATTCTTGGGGATTCCCCCTCCAATTTGTGAAAGATCTTCACTTAGGGTTCCACTCTAAAACATCTTGGTATCATGAGCCATCGTTTCTCATGAATTTGGAGCCCCCCTCTTTTTTCTAGCCTAATTTTGTGTGTTCTTCCCCAATTTTGAAAATTCCCCACCAAAAATAGCCCCAAATTTTTTGTGATTTGTTAGTTTGATGAGGTTTTGTTGGATTTGATCCATGGATTTGCTTGGTTTCAAGTGGATCTAGCATTCCCCCATCCATCTCCACCTTTCCCTCCACAAAATCCCCAAATTTCTTGCATCTTCCCATGAATTTCTGCCCAAATCCGACACCCCCGGGCACCCGGACCTCAAACCCTGGGCACCCGGACCCCCCGTGCATACCCGCTGACCACCCCGGGTGCCCGCACCCCGAGCCCCCGGGTACCCGCACCCCGAGCTGTTTGCCCCGGACCACCCCACGATGCCATGTTACATAGGATTTCTTGTGATAATTCTCTTGGTCATATCATGTTTGATAATCCGCTTGACTTGTCATATGCTATGCATGAGATCAATCATATGTCTTGTTTGCAATCTCATCATAGTGACTATGCATATGCCATTAAAATTAATACAATTTGCACATATGGCATAGATGACAAGCCCATGGTCATTGGCTTTTGTTTTTCTTGCAATGATATTGCCATGCTTCCTTTACATGAGTTGCGCAATTCATCTACTATACCATGCCGTGACCACATAGAACCAAATATGCTTTGTTTTGGTTGTTGTTCATATTCTCCATGTGATGTTTCCACTATTGCTCATCAGGAGACCCCCATAGTTTCCTCATACATTTTAGGAGATTTTGATTCATCCTATACATTGCATGATCCCAATACTTGTCTGCACAATATGCTTCCCACAAATAAACATGCTATTGATGTGTCATACACTTCTATGCATAATTTGCGTCCAAATCATGTTAAACACAATAATTATTCTTTCAAGATGGATGACATGTTCTTATACCATGCATCAAATTTCTTTGAGCGATGCTTATCTTGTGCTAACTCACATGTGCACATACACATCATGGTGGATGATGTGTACATTTACCGCGTGCACAATTTCTTTGGTTTGTGTTTCTTTTGTGTAGGTACACATGAATACTTGTCAACCTCACAATCCCATGAGTTGACAAAACGAGCTCTAAAGAGCAACGATTACTCGGGATCACATGGATTGCCTTTCCCACCGCTCTTTTCGCGCAAAGACTTCACGCATTTCTTCTACATGGCTCTCACATGGTTATGGGTTATCGTCCATTACATCTTATATGCCCATCTTGCCATGTCCACTTTGCATGATATGCTCATTCCTATGCCTTTGCCATGCATTTGTGACCCATGCTTTGCATTACACATGATGATTGATTCTACTACTTGTATGTTTATTTGCAATCTTGGTGGAGATATTGCTTGTTATTGCCCTGTTTGCTATGTGCCCCATGCCTACGATGATACTATGATCTTTCTTTGTGTCCATGCTCGCGATATGTCATGTGCATTGTCTATGCCTATTATTTGCTCACATGACATGATTTTCTTGATTTCCTCTAGTGTGTTGCATCTTCGCCCCACTAGTTTGTGCGACATGATTTCTATGCTTGCTTTGTGTAGTGCACCACCCATGATACATACTTGCTCATATCACATGTTTGGTTGCACCAATGTAATCATTTCACACATGCCATGTCCTTTTGCTTGTCACTTGCTTCACTTGATTGCCTCACACCTGATGAACAATTGATCTTTCCATTGTGTTTAGTGCCACATTATCTTCACCACACCATATACACATTATGCTTGGATTTTCTTGTACTTGCATGAGTTTAGACATATCATCTTCTTTGGTGTTGTGAATGATTCTTATGCTTACCATCGACCATTTGTTGAGTGCTTTATGCATGTTTACTATGATCTTGAGGTAGATGCTTATTCTCTTGACAAACATATTTGCATCGCTATCTCTCATTTACATGCTCATTTCCATGATGTCCTTGATTTTGCTAAATTTACGTACTTACATGCCATGCCACACTCCCTTGTCACACCATATGCTATGTTTGATGACAACACTTGTTGGGTGAATCACCTCTTGAATGCTTGGTTTTGCTTTAATGCCAACCACATTTGTTTTTCCAAGTGCTTGTTATCTTGGCTCCTTTTGAAGGAATTACAAGACGGTGCGACATTGGAGGGTGACCATTTCGAGCTTCAACATGATACGTGCTTGGTGGTTGTCAACTTCTACAAGGCGAAGCCATCTCTTTCCCATGGTGATGAAGATGATGATCCGTGGACGGATCTCTCCCAAGGGGGGGGGGAGATTATGCAGAGCATCCCTCGTCTGTCCACATGGACACGCCATCACCATTGCAAGCACCGAGAGCACCGGTGACAAGAGCATGTGCACGCAACATCAACAACGAGGTCACTTCTTTCCTCTTCGAGTCTCGTTCGAAATCGCATATGAATCGGGTCCTACCTCAAACAGAGATGTTATGCTTTCTTAGGTACTTGGGAGATCGTCACGAGGAATACGGAGGGAAACACCAAGTTCACCCGGAGACACATGCACCTACGGTCGAGGAGAAGGAGGAGAGGAGCGACAAGAGAGAATACGGTGAAGGCACAAGTACCTGGACACCCCGGGTGCCCGGTCCTCCTTCCCCTAGGTGCCCGGCCCTCTGGCCACCACCCCGGGCAGGCCCTCTGCACACCCCAGGTGCCCATCCCCATGTGCCCCGGGCGCCCGGCCCTCCGTGCTGGGAGCTGCTGCTCCACCCCCGGGTGCTCGGGCCACGACACCCCGGGTGCCCGGTCCAGGTGTCACGCCCAATATGCGATACTATCCTAAAGAGACTCGAAGGTCCCACCAAGGATAGACCTGCATATTGATATGCTTTTGCAAGGTGGATATCATTACATCAACATTACATAATAGATGGGGATACATACAAAAAGACATACAATGCCACACGAATACAACATCATCTTACATAAGAGCACCATCCGACTATGGATGAAACACAATAGAAACTCAACCGACATCCACCCTGCTAGCCCAGGCTGCCGACCTAGAACCTATCCCCTAATCGAAGAAGAAGCAGAAGAAGAACTCCAAAACAAGCAAACATCGCTCTCGCGTCACGATCATCGCATAACCTGTACCTGCAACTGTTGTTGTAGTAATCTGTGAGCCACGAGGACTCAGCAATCCCATTACCATGGGTATCAAGACTAGCAAAGCTTAATGGGAAAGGAAGGGGTGAAGTGCTGAGGTTGCAGCAGCGACTAAGCATATATGGTGGCTAACATACGCAAAAGAGAGCGAGAAGAGAGCAAACGGAATGGTCGTGAAGCTAGCAATGATCAAGAAGTGATCCTGAACTCCTACTTACATCAAACATAACCCAAAAACCATGTTCACTTCCCGGACTCCGCTGAAAAGAGACCATCACAGCTACACACGCGGTTGATGCATTTTAATTCGAATCTGGTGTCAAGTTAACTACAACCGGACATTAACAAATTCCCATCCGTCACATAACCGCAGGCACGGCTCTCGAAAGTTTATACCCTGCAGGGGTGTCTCAACTTAGCCCATCACAAGCTCTCACGGTCAATGAAGGATATTACTTCTCCCGGGAAGACCCGATCAGTCTTGGAATCCCGGTTTACAAGACATTTCGACAATGGTAAAACAAGACCAGCAAAGCCGCCCGATGTGCCGACAAATCCCGATAGGAGTCGCACGTATCTCATTCTCAGGGCACACCGGATGAGCCAGAATTCGGGTTGGCATAGACCCTGGTTTCCCAGGGGGCGCCGGACATCGCTCGGTTTGGACCAGCACTTAGAGAAGCACTGGCCCGGGGGGGCTAAAATAAAGATGACCCTCGGGTTGGCCGTCCCAAGGGAAGGGTATAGGTGGTGGCGAGGCAAATGGTAAAACCAAGGTTGGGCCTTGCTGGAGGAGTTTTATTCAAAGCAAACTATCAAGGGGGTCCCATAAATCACCCAACTACGTAATGAACGCAAAATCAAGGAACATAACACCAGTATGACGGAAACTAGGGTGGTAAGAGTGGAACAAAACACCAGGCATAAGGCCGAGACTTCCACATTTTACCAAGTATATAGATGCATTAATTAAATAAGAGATATTGTGATATCCCAACATAATCTTGTGCATCATGGAGCAATCTTCAACTTCACCTGCAACTAACAACGCTATAAGAGGGGTTGAGCAAAAGCGGTAACATAGCCAAGCAACGGTTTGCTAGGAAGGGTGAAAAGGTTAAAGGATGACATGGCAATTTGGGAGGCTTGAAGAATAAGTGATAGGTCGCGCAGCATAGCGATAGAACGAAGCAACTAGCATAGCAATGATAGTAATGAGATCCAAGGTGACGGTCATCTTGCCTGAAATCCCGCAAGGAAGAAGAACGAGTCCATGAAGAAGATGAAGCCACGAAGACGAACCAAGAGTATACGAACGAATCCTCACGATCGGAACAAAACAGGAACTAACGAGAAGGAGCACAACCGGAAAGAAGCAAACAACAAGGTAAACACACAACACATAGACATGGCATGACGCTCAACCAAGTATGATGCATGACAAAGGCTAAATGAAGCTACTCATGGCAAGATATGATGCATACAAGAACAACACATCAAAGCAACTTTAAATGAGGCCGAAAACAACATATAACAAATCCGGTAAGTCCTCATATGCAAATTTTGAAATTGGACCAGATCTGAATAAACCTTATGTTAACGTTGTTAAACAGAAAGTTAAGATGCACCAAGATGATTTACACGAAATTCTAGTCAAGTTGCATATAAAGTTCATTTAGTTTGGAGCTATGGCCTAGAAGATATGAGCAAAACAAGTTAAACATGGCACTGATGCAAAATGCACTCAAACAATAAGCAGACACTCTCAAAACAAGGATTCCACATGATAAGATGAAACTACATGCAATTCTAAGCAAGTTTCATATAGAGCACACTCAAAACGGAGCAACGGTTCAACACATACAAATGAAAGTTTAAAGGACAAGCTGTCCAAAACATCAACTAGGCATCTTGCAAGCATCAAAACAATATGCTACGACACCTCAACATGAGAACAAAAGGCATGGGCATGATGTACAGATGAAGCATGACAAAATATGAACACTGAGCTATCTCCACAAAACAATATAACATGCTCAAAAGGACATGGTAAGATTGCAACTAATAACAGTTCAGAGACTTAGCAGAAATAACATCAGGATGCAATGTCTAGAGCTATCAAACAACAAGGTACATTAAGCTATCATGGAAAAATAGAGCATGGCGTGCTAATACTAAAGACAAAGAACAAATCTCCCTTACTGAACTAATTCCAAAGATCAACAGAAAAGATTGCAGCATCCTTGCAAACATGGCAAATGATATGACAGATTCAGACATGGCAGGAACAACGATAAGTAGGCATGTTGTTGAGCTTGTACCACTCACCAAAGAGCAATACATGGCATGACAAGGTAACCAACAGTAATAAAACATGTTTATGAAGCTAAGAATGGAAAGAGCAAGTTCATAGGGTGCATGGATTACTAGTTATTGACATGGCAAAACTGAACTTAATGTTAACAGGCTGACAGCAACATTACTTAGCAACTTAAGTGAAAGATTACAACAAGCTACAACAGGCTATAAATGCAACCAGGGGCACTGATGGATATAGCAGGACATGTGTAACAAAACATCCTTAGTGAACATCTCCAGATTATGTATATAAAGACTTGTAGCAGCAAGTTTACATAGCATCATGATATAACGGAATCAGCCTAGCAAAACAGTAACAGCAAGTACCCTACTTCACGAGCTCGATGCACTCACTACAAGACTCACAAAAATACATGGATTGCGCCACTGTAAACATGGCATGACGTAGCTCAAAACTCATGTAGACATCAAGCTCATAGGATGCACACACAAAATGCAATGAAAAAGACAAAACAGCCAGTTCTGTTAACAGACAACAGTTGACATCATATAGCACTTTCGCAACGATGATAAGGGCGTCAAGATTGCTTCAAACAAGCATGTCACAGTGGAACAAAATGAAGGGCATCTCATGGTGAACATTTTGATATATTATATGCATGATTCGGAGCAGCACACGTGAAGTTATGATGCAATGAGCATGGCAAGAAAATGTTACAGGTCCGAAAACGGGACGAGGAGGACCCGGGACGATGAGATATGGGCGGGGAGAGGGCATTTGGATCCAGGGATGGGTGGATCTCATCCATCTTCCCGGACCTCGCGGAGTTGAACGTGAAGGTGGCCGGAGATGGCCGGAGAGGGCGCGGGGAGGGGACGAAATCACTGTTCTGACCTTGTCCACGTTTATCATCACAAACTGAACCCAACGTGAAAGTATTTCACAATTTGACCCTTTTAGAAATGCCAGGGCCCGCGGCATTTCCAGCCAACATTGAAACGCCGACCAAGCTAGCGTTTCTGGCCAACACAAAAACGTCGTGGTAGCTAGCGTTTCTTCCGTGGCCCACAGCCAGTCCGAACCCGCTGTTTTCGCTGACATGGCACATCAGAAACTGGCGTTTCTGCCCTGTATTTAGTAATGCGCGTGGGGCCGCGGGGGCCTGACCCAGCCCATATCTCGGACCACTCGGGCAGTTTGTCCCTGCCCCGATGAACTGGTGGCCGCCCCCTCCCTCTTCTTCACCAACTCCCCCCAGACCTGCTATTTGATCATCAAAACGAGTAGATCGAAGCACCCCCGAGTTACTTGAGATATTCTCTTCCCAACCCTCCATTTATTTTCAGTCAAGATTGGCTATTGTAGATGCATTTTTTGAAACATGGTGGAACCCTAAGATGAGTTATTAGTGATTTGTTTGATGAATATTTTGGGGATATACTCATTGTGTTGAAGTATTTTTAGTCAATTCAAATGGGCAAATCCAACCAATAAAAATTTGTGAGATGAAGGAGGTTACCTCAACGAACGAAAATGACACCGGATCCACGGACCAACCCAATCAATTTGCAAGGATTTGAGAGGGGCTAAGTGAGGGCACAAAGGGGGAAAAGGGCAAGAGCTCGGGATAGTCCAATGGGGGAGAAGAGACTGAGTGGTGAGTGGTGGGTGCAAGCCCCACGACCACCTAAAATATATGCACCAGAAACGCCATTGGTGCTGGCGTTTCTAGAAACGCTAGCTGGCTCGGCGTTTTTAATCCGCCACGTCAGCTTGCAACGCCAACTCGGCCTGGCAGTGGGCTAGGTAAGAAACGCTAGCTTGGTCGGCGTTCCAATGTTGGCTGGAAACGCCGCGGGCCCTAGCATTTCTAAAAGGGTCAAATCGTGAAATACTTTCACGTCGGGTTCAGTTTGTGACGATAAACGTGGATAAGGTCAAAACAGTGATTTCGTCCCGGGGAGGCCGGAGGAGACCGAGGACGACGGATCCGGGGTGTCCCCGGCCGGATCCGACACCGGAGATGGCCGGCGGCGAGCTAGCGGCGGAGGACGGCGGATCTGGCATGGAGCTGAAGGCCGGCAGAGCGGTGGCGCGGCCGGGTGCGGGAGGCGCGCCGGTGGGACGGCGGCGGCGGGGAGGCGAGCGCACGGGGCGAGGCGGCGGGGGCCGGACCACGGGGTCCGGCGGCGGTCGGTGGGGAGGCCGGAGCGGCGAGAAAGCGGCGGCCAACGGCCGGTGTGGTGGTGGTCCAGCGTTTAGGCGATGGTAGGGTTCGGGCCGGCAGGGTCAGCGGGGAGCCCGGGCGGCGGCGGTGGAGCTCCTGGCCGAGCCGGGGAGGCGCGGGGCGGCGCACGGGCCCGGGCGGGCCTGCCCTGGGCTCGCGGGACGGCGGGCGCCCACGTGGCGGCGGCGGAGTGGATCCAAGCTGCGGCGAGGCTGACGTGGCGCAGTGTGATTGGTTCGGGTGAGGTGGCCAGTGGACGCGTCCAGTGGAAGTCGACGTGTCCGGCGTCGCGGGGTGGAAGAAGGCTAGGGTTGGACTGCGGGATCTTCGGGGAGAACACATATTTATAGGTAGAGGGAGCTAGGAGACTCCAAATGGAGAGCGGTTTTCGCCCACACGATCGTGGTCGAACGACCGAGAGCATGGAGGGGGTTTGGATGGGCTCATGGGAGGTGGTGAAGAGGGGCTGGGCGGCAAGGAGAAGGGGGTTTTGGGCTACACGGTTAACTGTTGGGGCATCAAACGACCTCCAAACGGAACGAAATTTGACAGGCGGTCTGTCGGTGCTATACCAAGGCCACTCGGCTAATCTCGACCCATTCCGAGAATGTTTTTATGCCACTCACGAAATGAGGTCTGAGAGGTGCGACGGGGCACGTGCGAGTGTCGTTGGCTCAGAACGGGCAACGGAGAGAACCGAGGAAACCCGAGCGGATGCAAGTTTTGAAAAACCATGCAGATGAAATGCAGATGATGACATGGGAAAATGCAACACGCAAGCAAATGACATGGCAATAACGACGAATAGCTGGAAGACACATGGTGCATCGGATTCGGGGCGTTACACCGGATGCCCGGCCCCTGCTAGCCCGGGTGCCCAGCCTCCTCCTAGCGCGTCCCAGCCCCTCCACCGGGTGCCCGGGCCATCAGCCCCCGGGTGCCTGGCCCAGCTCCAGCCGGCCTCGGCCTTGTCCAGGTGCCCGGCCTTTGCAGCCCCGGGTGCCCGGACCTCCTCCGCGTGCCTGTGTGCACTTTTGGGATTTGGTCCCTTGCATCCCCCTCTTCCTCTCATTTCGTCCCTAGACTATATAAGCACCTCCCCTAGCTCATTAAGAGGATGGCTAAGAATATACACAAATCATAGAGCTTAGCTCATGTACCTCCCCTTGTGGGATTCCTCTTGAGAGAGAAGACTCCATTGGAGTACAAGACCTCCATTGGAGTACAAGACCTCCATTGGAGAAGATCCCTAGGGATTCAAGCCCCCCTTGAGGGAAGGATCTACCTAGATCATCAAGCCCTCGTCTCCATAGGATTTGGGATGAACTCTACCATGTATCTTGTTTCCCTTTGATTGTTCATGTACCTTGTGGATCTTGTGTGTTTGTTGGTCTAGTGGATGTGTGATTGGACTTGTTCTTGAGTGTTCCTCTTGTTTTCTCTCTTGTGTTCATCTTGTTCTTGGGGATTCCCCCTCCAATTCGTGAAAGATCTTGACTTAGGGTTCCACCCTACAACAGGCACCCTCGCAAGTACATTCTTGCCTAATTTCGTGAGGCTTCCTCACTAAAGTCTACAGCGGGAGCACCCCTCCCAGGTCCATGGCCCACGGACATCGTGACGCGAACATAGGACTTTAACCGGTCACCCTCACGACTAAGGTTCGAAGGCTATCCTCCCGGCTAAATTTTGAAGGCTTCGAGATGCCCGGCGAGGCCTTGGGCAGGTACCTCGCGAGGCAAAAACGGCAGCGAGTCCCTCGAGCTAAGGTGCTCCTACTCACAAGCACGCAGCCGCAACACCACAACACAGCATGGGAATAATAGAAATAGCATAATAATTAAGGGCAATAGTCCAGCACGCGCCCACGGGGCTCCATACCTCTCTCTCTCTCTCTCTCTCTATGTAGGAAAAGTAGATAAACAAAAATAAACGCAGCGCGCCCGGCAACGGCTCGTGAGGGGGGATTCACATCGCCCTCCTGAGCTCAATCAGACTCATCCTCACGCTTCACTGAGGTATGACGGCGGGATGACCCGCTACCACCCTCGAAGCGGGTGCGGCGGCGTGGTGGTTGGTCGTGGCCTCCACTGGAGGACCTGTCACCAGAGGGGGAGCCGCTGAAGCTTGGCGAGCTACCGGCGCCGCTGGCGGCGGGCACGCCTTCGCCCTCGTTGCGGCCGTCACCGAGTCCCGGCACCTAATCGCCATCATCGTCTTCAGGGCAGCACCCAACATGGCAAACGTCTTCTCCGAACACCCTCACGTGGAGGGTCGTGTCGCCGTCAAACTTGAAGTGCAGGGTGCACCGCCGGCTTAGGCCGCGCTAAAGGGTGAACGTCTGCCAGTCGCGGGCCAAGGCTACGTTCCCGGGACGGAGATCTCCACCGAGACCCAGGAAGCCCTGCTGCAGCAGCCGTCTGCCTGGAGCCAGAAGCCGCCAAGGGCGCCAGCCGGGAGTTCGCTGGCGAAGAAGCGGGGAAGCTGGAGCCAGTTGCCAGCCGGATCCGCCGCCCACACGACAAACTCCGGCAGCACTTCTGCCGAGTGGAAGCGCGGCCTGGGAAGCCGCGCGGCCACAACGCGCCTTCCCTCACCCACCAGGCAGCCGTTACCGCGCGAGGGACTACCGCTGCGACCACGAGGAGCCACCACAGGAGTAGCGGGGTGCTTACGGGAGTGACCTCGACCGCGCTTGGGCAGAGGGGAGCCAGGCCCTTTCCGGCGAGTTTTCCCCTTCTCCGCAGCCGAGAACCTCTTCATCGGCGCCATGGACATGGCGGGTGACTGGAGCAGGGAGGAAGATGAAGCAAGTGAGGGAAGGGAGATGTGCAGCGGGGGCCTGCGCCCTCCCACATTTATAACCCAAGGGAGGCCAACCGTCGGCTACCACGATCGTAGGTAATCATGACTCTTTTTGCATGCAACAGAGACTCGTCAAATCGGGTAGTTGCCGAGGCAGCGTGGGGAAGCGGAGACACCCATGTTCAATCAACCTCCACGCGGCGACCAAGGCCTCAGGCTTTGGGGCCCGCTGCGCTCCGCACTTGCCCTTTCGCTTCGCTACTAAGCCAAGTCCGAGCACGCCTTGGGCCCGGGGGCTACTGTCAGCGTTCTGGGAACGGGGGTCCCCAGACTTGCTTGCCTACGGCCTGCGGCGTGGCTCAAGTGGTGGCCCAGTATGGCCCATCTTCATCAACTCAAGCTCAACATCCTCGCGAGGGGCCAAGCCTCACGGGGCAGATGACGCAAGGCTTCCTCAGGAACGGCCTCACCAGGCCAGCTTGCGAGGAGGCGGAGAGATAAGGCAGGGGTACCTCGCGAGGTGCTCATGACGCAAGCCATGACGATCGAGACCAGGCGGGCGCCAGGCGGGTGCCGGCCTGCTCAGTGTCCTTGTTTCCTCTTGGGAGCAAAGGGGGCAAGCGTAGGCATGGAGTACCGAGGCATCAAGCAAAGGTTACCATTCCGGTGCAACGAGACCAAGACCAGCAGAGCGGCAGGATGGAGGTCACCGTGGAGCCCAAGACGGCGTCATGGCCAGTGCCTTTGGCAGCCGAAGACCAACTTTAGTCAGGATAACTTGTACTAGATGTTCCCCTTCAAAATGGCCGTTGTTGGCGCCCTTCCCTCTCAATATTTGGGAAGAGGACCACGGCCTCTATATATAGAGATAGCCACAATAGTAGAAGGCACCTGGATCTGACTAGATCCAACAGAGACGGAGCAATTCCTCTCCAAGCACATCACCACAAGAACACCCCTCGCGAGGTTGTTCTTCCTCTGTACTGTTCATCATCAACCCGTGAGGCAATCCACTACACCACACACTAGTTTAGGGTATTACACCACAACGGTGGCCCGAACTAGTATAAACCTTGTGTCCCTCGTGTTGTTCATCGTGTAGCTTAGATTCTCAGCAAGGCGTTGGGACGTGGATCGGTAGGGGAAAGATCTTCGGGCGCACCCCAGAGTTCGAACCTTAAGGGTTTTGTCGGAACCCGATATCCGACACCCTCGCTAGGTGATATGCCGCAAGAGGGTAGCCTCTTGTATCTCTGCTCGAACAGGGTCGACTTGGCGGGATAGAGGCATTCCTTTAACGAATGGGGGCTACGCCCGGTATGGCCTTGTGGGGCCCCGTGAGAATCCTATCGTCGGGGCTCTCCTTCTTGCCGCCAGCACCGAGCTTGCCCCGAGAGTGGGTGCGGGGAGGCAAGCATTGCTTCAGGCCGAAGGCGCGGGTGTCGAGGTGCCGACGCCGCTTGCGGTTCCCGTGGCGTCATCCGCCGGAGCTCGTGAGGCTCGCCCTGAGGCGGTTGTTGAGGGGGAGACGCAGCCCGCGGCTCCCGAGGCTGGAGCTCGTGAGGCCTCGGCAAGCCATCGGAAGGTAGTGCCTGATTGTTCTTCCCAGCTTGGCGTTCCTGAAGTTGACCGCCTGGGTGCTTCTCTAGCCGCGCCACGCGTTGGTCCCCACGTCCAACGCCTAGGCCGGTTCCGCGTGGACTTCGCCGTGCTCCGCAAGAGGAAGGAGTCTTCGAGCTATAGTGGTGGCACTATCCGGCCGTTGAAGCATAGAAAGTACATCGCCATAGACGAGTAAGTACCTTATCCTTGTAATTCCTCGATTGATGCTTCCTTTTCTGACTGTGGCTCTTCAGGATCCCTCCTGCCAAGCCTGCGGAGTTTCCCGAGGGAGCAAACTCCTCCGGCCTTGCCTTCATCGCTGGCCTTGAGCGTTCCAAGCCTGCCTGCCGCCCCTGACGGGGGGTCAGCGGGAGGAGCAAGCCTGCCTTCAGGGTGACTTGAGCCCGTGCCCTTGCTGCCTTTCCTTTGCAACCCCTCTTGGAGAGCGGCAGCCTGCCCAGGGCTCCTCCTTTGGTCTTGGAAGGCAAATGATTGGCGTAACTTCGGGGCTCCTCTTCAAGTGGCGAGCCTGCGCCAGTTATCACGGGGGCACCAGCCCCCAGCCCCCTGCCGAGAGGGGGCGCTCCACTTCGGGCCCCTCCGACGGCGCCAGCGTCGGGGGACGACATCAGCAACATGCTCAAGCTTGCTCGCGAACGAAGCGTCGTCCGCCACGAGTTCGTTCAGAAGGCGATGGGCGCGGTGGGGCTACTTGATGGAGAGCTTGCGGATGTAGACATGCGCCTTGAAGCCGAGGACGTGCGGCTGATCGAGGAGCAACGTAAACTGAAGGTGGCCATCAGCCTCGCGCGCCACCCGCGCGAGCTTGACAACACCAAGGCCGAAGCGTCCCTTGCACCTCGCGAGAAGCCTACTCCCGAGCTTTGGAGGAGGCCCGGGAAGCAGATCATCGTCGCGAGATCGCAGAGAAGCCCGCGTGGGATCTCCAAGCCTAGAGCGCCTCCCTGGAGCTGCAAGTGGAGCTGCGCCATGCTGCCCTTGCGTCGCTGAAGGGGACGCCTGTCGAGGAGGAGGACCTCCAGAAGCGCGAGGAAGCACTGACATTGGGGTCCGCCAAGCGCAATCTTGATCTCGAGCGGTTGGAGACGAGGGAGCGCCAGGTTGCTCAGGCGGTGGACGATGTCGGCACACGCGAGGCTCGAGTCCAGGAAAAGGTCGACCGCCGCATGGCAGAGGCTCATGCGGATCTTGTCAGCAGGTATGACCTAAAGCTGAAGTTGGTTGAAGCCGAGGCTACAGGCAGGACTGCGGCTCTTAGGTCCAAGCCGCCTGAAGTGGAGCGGCGCGCGGAGGCCACTGCAGCTACCCTGGTCTCGGCGCAGGCCGAGCTAAACTCCGCCCGCGCCGAGCTGCTTCCCCTTCAGCAGCGGGTTGACAACGCCGAGTCCATTGCGTAGCAGAACAGAGAGGAAGTGCTTCAATAGCAGACGCTGGAGCACATGCATAGCTCCATGCTCTAGGACCTCAGGAACAGGGTTAACGCGGCCCTGGGCAACATCTGTAATGAGAACGCCCCGCATCCTCACGTGACCAGCTATGCCAGTCATCTCCGCTTCTTCACTAACGTGGTGACGTGCCTGCAGAACCGCTCCGAGAGAGCTCACCAGCTTGTCGAGGAGAGGAGCCACAGCCTGCTTGGGCGCGCATTCTCCTGTGTCTTCAGTCATCTTCAAAACACCAATCCCGACTTCGACTTTGACGCCGTCATTGCCTCGGTGCCCGAGGCCATCCGGGGCAACCTGGCGCCATGGGTGGAGGACAACGCGGATGTGCTTGTCAGGGCCTTTGCTTACGACCACAACGGGGTGGTAGTCGCGGCGAATGGAGGTGACGTGGTTGATGGTGGTGACGGTGGCGTCGGTGATGGTGATGGTGATGCCAGCGATAGTGACAGCAGCGCCAACGATGCGTCTGGAGGCGACCAGGAGGATGCAGTGAGAGATATGTCTGACTGATCCCATGTTTCTATGATGTTTATCCTGCATACAGAAGCTTGGGCATGGCCCCAAAGGTTGTAAGAGCATTTTGGGAGGGGATGCCCCTCATGTAAAAAGATTGTCGTTTTTATGCTTTCAAGGCCAAGCTGCATATATGCTTCTGTGAGCTTACGGGCCCTGTGGTGAGCTTGCTGTTGTAGTTTACCTTTTTCCAAGACAGGTCCTGAACCAGCTTGTGAGGTCATGAGCTTCCGAGGATCCCCTGAGGGACCTGCCGACCCAGTCGAGGGGCCCTTGCAAGAGCAAGTGCCGGCCGCAGCACGGCATGCGCGCAGTGTGCATGTGGTTCGCCCAGCCCCGCCCACGAGGGGCTCGCAAGGGGGAGGCAGCCAGTGCGGACTCCAAATTAAAGCAAGGAAGCACGACTACATAAAGGGAGTTAAAAAGCAAATGGCTGCGTCCGGCGCCTAGTCTAGTCTTCGACGTCTTCTCACCAGCGCGGAGCTAAGTGCTGCCACTGGGCGTGGGAGGGAGCCCCGAGGACGAAGGGCGGAACTCCGGAGACTCTGAGGCATGTACAACCCCACTCATTATTACGTGAGAGTGTCACGGGCAGCGAGCTTCACAGGCACTGCGCCTTCTTCACAGGCACCGGGCCTTGCTTCATATCGCCAGATGAGAACCCCGCCTTGCGCCACCCTCGACCACCATTGACGGCGACCGGATACCAGGATGACGCCAATGGGATAAAGGGGACGCCAATGGTGCCCTCGGCGACCACGGGTCTTCTGCTGTGGGTAGGCTTTACATCACCTCCCGGGCAGAGGGCCTACCTCCGGGGGACGCCTTGCTCCGCGCGCCGTGGGGAGGGGCCTAGCTCCTGGCCCCTCTCCTGCATCCCACAGTGCGCTTCACCTGGCGGAAGGGAGGCTGCCGAGCTGGGGCCGCCGTCCACTGCTGTGACCTGAACCTCCTGCGACCCATGGTTAGCATAAGCTCCTGGAAAGTCTTGGCTTCTGGCGTCTCTTCCTCCCAGCCTGGCCCGAGAAACGAGCCAGGGTCGTCTTCCAGCGCGTACTCCCGATCCACCATGCGGGGCATGTAAGCCTCCGAGGCCGCTGCCTCGAAGACTTCCCCGTAGTGCCCTAAGCTCCATGTTTCCTGGCCTAGCATGCCGTCTCGAGCATGGTAGGGTAGCGGCCCGCCCGGGCCATAGGCGGCGATGCGCATGTCGTCGTTCATCGGAGGTGGTGCCAGTGCAGTCTAGCGTCCGGCGCCGATGGTTGAGCTAGTGTCGATGAAGCCTTGTGGCGTGCCTAGGGGCATGCGGGCGCAGAGAGGCCCATCGCGTGACCCGACCTGGGCCGGGGGTGGAAGCTGGAAGCAGAAGGGTGGTGCCCCCGTGGCCGTTGCATCCAGGAGCTCGACAACGTGCTCCAGCAACGCATCCCGACCACTCTCCATCAACCTGCATCGTAGCAGCTCCCGAGCCAGAGTGAGTGCAGCTCTTATGTTCGATTGTTCCAGTCGGGTGTGCGGCACCATGGCCGTGGCGTGGCTTGAGGCCCTTGCGGCTGCTCGCACCTGCCGCGGCGTAAGGGCGGGCAGTGCATGACCGCGCCGCCTGTGCCCCGCGGTGCTCTGATAACCCGCAAGTATACGGGATAGTTGTAGCCTCTTTCGATAAGTAAGAGTGTCGAACCATACGAGGAGCTAAAGGTAGAACAAATACTCTTTCAAGTCCTATCGGCCACTGATACGACTCTAGCAGCTTGAGTTCGCTTTACCTAGAACAAGTATGAAACTAGAGGTACTTTGTAGGTGTGATAGAATAAGTTTGCAAGATAATAAAGAACACGTAAATAAAAACTAGGGGCTGTTTAGATAAAGATGCAATAAAGTAAATAAAGCGAGTGTGGGAAAGTGGTGGTAGGAGTGGTGAAATTGTCCCTACGCAATTGACTACGTTACTAGACCGGTAATCACTATTGCAATTCTATTTGAGGGAAAGGCATAAGCTAACATACTTTCTCTACTTGGATCATCTGCACTTATGATTGGAACTCTAGCAAGCATCCGCAAATACTAAAGATTCATTAAGTAAAACCCAACCATAGCATTAAAGTATCAAGTCCCCTTTTATCCCATACGCAAACAACCTACTTACTCGGGTCTGTGCTTCTGTCACTCACGCCACCCACCATAAGCAAATCATAAACATATTGCAAACCCTACAACGGGAATCCCTCATGCTTGTGCGACACTGAGGGCATAATAGGACATCACCAATAATAAAACATGCAACTCAAACCAATCATAGCAATTCATCAATCATTGATAGGACAATGAAAATCTACTCAGACATCATAGGATGGCAACACATCATTGGAAAATAATATGAAGCATAAAGCACCATGTTCAAGTAGAGGGTACAACGGGTTGCGGGAGAGTGGACCGCTGAATATAGATGGGGGAAGGTGATGGAGATGTTGGTGAAGATGGCGGAGGTGTTGGTGAAGATCGCGGTGATGATGATGGCCCCCGGCAGCGTTCTGGCGCCACCGGAAGCAAGGGGGAGAGAGCCCCCCTTCTTCTTCTTCTTCTTCCTTGACCTCCTCCCTAGATGGGAGAAGGGTTTCCCCTCTGGTCCTTGGCTCCCATGGCATGGGAGGGGAGAGAGCCCCTCCGAGATTGGATCTATCTCTCAGTTTCTCCGTTCTCAGATTCTCCCCCTTCACCGTTTCTTTTATATCCGGAGATCCGTCACACCGATTGGGGTGAATTTTTCGCCCAGATCTTTCTCATAAAATTAGCTTTGTTGCGGCAAAAGAAGAGCTTCAGCCGCCTTACGGGGGGCCGAGGAGAGTCCAGGGTGCACCTGCCTCCCTGGGGCGCGCCCCCCTATCTCCTGGCCCCCTCGGGCACCATCTCACGTTGATTTTACTTCCCAAAAATTACAAATATTCCAAAATAATTCTCCATCCGTTTTTATCCCGTTTGGACTCAGTTTGATATTGGGTTTCTGCGAAACAAAAAACATGCAACAGACAGGAACTAGCACTCGGCACTGGATCAATATGTTAGTCCCAAAAAAATAGTATAAATGGTTGCCAAAAGTATATAAAAGTTGAATAATATTGGCATGGAACAATAAAAAACTATAGATACGATGGAGACGTATCAGCATCCCCAAGCTTAATTCCTGCTCGTCCTTGAGTAGGTAAATGAGAAAAAAGATAATTTTTGATGTGGAATGCTACCTAGCATAATCTTGATCATATGTCTAATCATGGCAAGAATATTAAGACAGGAGTGATTGAAAGCAATAGTCTGTCATTTGACATAAAAACAATAATACTTCGAGTGTACCAATAAAGCAATCATGTCTTTTCAAAACAACAAGGCCAAAGCAAGCTACTGTCCTCTGAGTTCTGTGTTTGTGATCCATGAACAACTACTACCACACATTGGGCCCTGAAATATGACCCCGCTCGACTTATTAACCGCCCATGTCCTTTGTCCAGGAGCTGCAAGTAGTTTCTGGTGTTTGTAGTTTGCTGGAGGCCGTGCGCAATGTTGACCCGAGGGGTGGGCTGTGATGTGGTAGGCACATGGCACAGTGTACCACCCGCCCGTTTGGTGTCTCGGGAATCCTGCACACATCGTTCGGGGCCGTATGTGGAAACATCGGCCTGACTCCTTGCGGATGGAACCTGAATAGGCGATAAACCTGGACTAGAGACTTGTGTGGTTAGTCAGGTCGTGGTCTACACCCACGTCGGTTTTCGCTTGAAGTCTTCCGAGCACATGTCATGTGCAGACGCTAAGTGGTGGAAACATGTTTGAAGAAGTACACCCTTGCAAGGTTATAAATAATCTATTCGAATAGCCGTGTCCGCGGTAAAGGACCTCTGGGTTGCCTATACAGTTCATAGACAAGTGAAAGTGGATACTCTAAAATGTGCAAGATAAGCGTTAGTGCTATGGATGGCGTTCTCGTAGGGAGACAGGAGCGGATCCATAGTAGTGTATTGATATGGTGAATATGTGGACTCGTGTGCGCCACCTCAAAAGAGTTGCTTGCAGTCGTAGTTTAGGTTAGCCACCGAGTCAAAGCTGGCTTGCTGCAGTTAAACCCCACCAAACCCTTTGTTGATAATGATGCATATGTAGCTAGTTCTGATGAAAGTCTTGCTGGGTACATTTGTGTTTTTGCAGAGAGACTCTAGTCTTGCTAGTAGTTCCGCGTGGACTTCAACATTTAGCTTGTTACCTCAGCTATGATCTTGTGCCCTCGGCAGGATCTTGTAGACAGTCAGGCTTCTCGGCCCTTTTTATTTGTACTTGTATGTACTCGGACAAGTTTAGCTTCCGCATATGCTTTTGGTTTGTATGATCTGCATCATGGGTCATGATACCCATGATTGTAATACTTGGCTCCTCGGAGCCTATTGAATAAATACTTGAGTAGTAGAGTCATGTTGTGATGCCATGTTGTATTTGCACATATCGAGCATATTGTGTGTATGATTATCGAAATGCTTGTTATGTGTGGGATCCGACAACCTAGTTGCTTATTCTTGGTAGCCTCTCTTACCGGGAAATGTCTCCTAGTGCTTCCACCGAGCCATGGTAGCTTGCTACTGCTCCGAAACACTTAGGTTGGCCGGCATGTGTCCTTCTTCGTTCCTGTCTCTATCTCCTCGGGGAAATGTCACACATTGTTCCTTTAAGTCCTTGTAGCTTGCTAGGACTTGGGTTCATACATTGTCGATCGACACGTTCGTTGTTGGGTCATGTATGCCTATCCCTGTAAGTTAGAGCCACCTTAGGTTTATGACTAGTCATGTCGGCCTGGGTTCTTTGTCATGTGGATGCTGACTGCACTATCATATACGTGAGCCAAAAGGTGCAAACGGTCCCGGGCTAGGTAAGGTGGCACCCGTGAGAATACCATGCATGAGGCCGCTGTCGGTGTCAAAACCGGCGGATCTCGGGTAGGGGTTCCCGATCTGTGCGTCTAAGGTTAATGGTAACAGGAGGCAAGGGACACTATGTTTTACCCAGGTTCGGGCCCTCTTGATGGAGGTAAAACCCTACTTCCTGCTTGATTGATATTGATGACATGAGTATTACAAGAGTTGATCTACCACGAGATCGTAGAGGCTAAACCCTAGAAGCTAGCCTATGATGATTATGATCGTCCCTATACGGACCAAACCCTCCGGTTTATATAGACACCGGAGGGGGCTAGGGTTTACACAGAGTCGGTTACAAGGAAGGAAATCTAATATCCGGATCACCAAGCTTGTCTTCCACACAAAGGAGAGGCCCATCCGGACACGGGACGAAGTCTTGAGTCTTGTATCTTCATGGTCCAACAGTCCGGCCAAAGTATATAATCCGGAGTCCCGGATACCCCCTAATCCAGGACTCCCTCAGTAGCCCCTGAACCAGGCTTCAATGACGATGAGTTCGGCGCGTAGATTGTCTTCGGCATTGCAAGGCGGGTTCCATCTTCGAATACTCGAAAGTAATTATCGAACACTTAAATCATGTCCGGATCTGCAAGATGATCTTCACATACCATCATGGAGAGAATGATATTCCACAAACATAATCTGCTGAAATCTTTGGATAGCATGACATAGCTCCATGGACGAGTCATTATTGAACCGTCTCTACTACCAAACACCGCGCATATTGTGAGATGGTCTCATCGAAGCAGCGATTGTGCTCTCCTTCTCGCGGGGCTTTTACCAATACGGGCACGGGTAGCCCAACCGCACCACTAATTGCGGCGAGTGGGGAACAAGCGGGTTCCGCTAGGAAAGTGGGGAGGCGCAAAAGCTTTTACCGCCTCTATAAAGAGATAAGGTCTCTTCCTCTTTACCCACGCCTTTCCCTTCCGCTAGCCCATTCCCCTTTGCTCGAGCCCTAGCGCCCAAGCACTCTTCTTCTCCACCGAAGAGAGGTTCTCCAAAGATGTCCGGATCTAGAGTAGGAGCCAAATGGATGGCCTCTACCGTCCAGGAGAGGGATATCAAAAAGCTCTGAGAGGCCGGGTACCTGGCCAAGAAAATCGGTCACCGTCTTCCGCCGGCGGGACAGATCGTCCCCACTTCGAAGCCCTACGAGAGGGTCTTGTTTCTCCCTCATTTTTCTGTGGGCTCGGGTTTCCCCTTCACCCATTCGTTCGTGGCATCATGTATTATTACGGGATTGATTTTCATGATCTGTCCCCCCAATTCTTTCCTTAACATCTCGACATTCATCATCGTATGTGAGGCTTTTCTCCCTATTTCGCCCCACTTTGGCTTATGGCTGAAGATCTTCAATGTGAAGCCCAAGGTGGTGAATGGCAAGCACGCCGAATGCGGCAGCGCCATGGTGAGCAAGATGCCCAAGGTCGTATGGCTGACGGGTGCCTTCAATGATTCCGTCAAGGAGTGGCAGCAGCAGTGGTTCTATATCACTGAACCGCACGGTAAAAAGTGGGTCGCTGCTCCTGAATTCAGATCCGGAGCCCCACTGCAGCTCACGTCCTGGCCCAAGAAGGGCCAGAACTGGTCCTCATCTGTCAGGACCCCGACTCAATGCCACATCGATCTAGCATGTAACACCTCATATCACTTTGCGGCCTCACGCACGGTATTCCCACGGGTGTTGCCTTACCTTTGCCCGGGACCGTTTGCGCCTTTTGGCACACGTATATGATAGTGTCGCTAGCATCCATATGATAAGGAGCCCGGGCTGACATGGCTATCCGTAAACCCAAAGTGGCACAGACTTACAGGGACAGGCATCCATGACCCAGCATCGAACGTGTCTGTCATCAGCGAGTGAATCTAGGCTGTAGCACTGGGCTAGCAGGACTCCGGTGAACCGGGCTATAGCGGGCTAACAGGACTCCGGTATTCATCACGTGACATTTCCCCGAAGGGACAGACACAGGAACGAAGAAGGACACATGCCGGCCAGCCTAAGTGTTCCGGAGCAGTAGCAAGCTACCATGGCTCGGTGGAAACACTAGGAGACATTTCCCGGTAAGAGAGGCTACTAAAGATAAACAACTAGATAGTCAGATCCCACACATACCAAGCATTTCAATAACATTCACACAATATGCTCGATATGTGCAAATACAACATGGCATCACAACATGACTCTATGACTCAAGTATTTATTCATTAGGCTCCAAGGAGCGAGATATTACAAACATAGGTCTCATGACCCAACATTCAGAGCATACAAGTCAAAACACAAGAGGAAGCTATCATGTCTGAGTACATACATCTAGAAATGAAAAAGGCTGAGAAGCCTGACTGTCTACCAGATCCTGCCGAGGGCACAAGATCGTAGCTGAGGTAACAAGCTAAACATCGAAGACCACGTGGAACTACTAGTGAGACTGACGTCTCTCTGCAAAAAACATAAAATAGGCAAATGTGAGTACAAATGTACCCAGCAAGACTTACATCAGAACTAACTACATATGCATCATTATCAACAAGGGGATGGTGGGGTTTAACTGCAGCAAGCCAGCTTTGACTCTGTGGCTATCCTAAACTACGACTGCAAGTAACTCTTTTGAGGTGGCGCACACGAGTCCACATATTCACCAACCAATACACCACTATGGATCCACTCCCGTCTCCCTACGAGAACGCCATCCATAGCACTCATGCTTATCCTGCGTATTTTAGAGTATCCACTTTCACTTGTCTATGAACTGTACAGGCAACCCAGAAGTCCTTTTCCGCGGACACGCCTATTCGAATAGATAATGTTAACCCTGCAGGGGTGTACTTCTTCACACACGCTCTCACCACTTACCGCCGTTTACACGACATGTACTCGGCAACCTTCAAGCGGAAGCCCAACAAGGGTGTCGGCCGCGGCCTACCTAAACACTCAAGTCTCTAGTCCAGGTTTATCGCCTATTCGGGTTCCATCCATGAGGAGATCCGGCCAGGGTTTCGCTCACAGCCCCAAACGATGTGAACAGGGTTCCGAGACACCAAACGGGCGCCCGGTATACCCGGCCACGTGCCTACCGCATCACAGCCCACCCCTCCGGTTAGCGCTGCCCACGGCCTCCAGCATACTACAAACACCAGAAACTACTTGCAACTCCTGGACAGAGGACAAGGGTGGTCAAGAAGCCGAGAGGGTCCATTGGTTTCGGGCCCAATGCGTGGTAGTAGCTGACTCATGGATCACAAACACAGAACTCAGTTCTTGAGGTCGGCTGCAATGAGACAACCCACCATGTACTCCTACATGGCCTCTCACCGCTACCTTTACCAAATCGTGTTCACACGCTTAGCTCACACACCGTAGGACATGTTCACACACCTCTGATTCATCCCGGATGAATCAGACCCGACACAACTCTAAGCAATAGCAGGCATGACAAAACAAACATGAATGAGTAGGCACAACAGGGCTCAAACAACTCCTACTAATGCTAGTGGGTTTCATCTATTTACTGTGGCAATGACAGGTCGTGCAAAGGATAAAGGGGTTCAACTACCGCAGCAAGTAACAGATGAATCCTTGTTGTCCTAATGCATTAAAAGAGAGCAGGAGCGAGAGAGTGGGATTATATCAGAATGAACAAGGGGGTTTTGCTTGCCTGGCACTTATGAAGATAATATAGTTCTTCATCGGTGTCATCCATCTCATCGTCGGTATCACGTCTATCGAGAGGGGACAAATACCGGCAACACAGAAAAGAACACGATCAATGCAATGCACAATATGATGCATGCTAGGACATGGCAATATGAATGTGTTTTGGGCTAGTGCAACTAGCAGCAAGTTAAATGAAGTTAGTTTGAACCCTAGGTTCAAATTCAAACTCCACATGTGATTTCTTAAATGCCATTTAGTTGAATTGTCCTAAACAGTAGTCATAAGTTGTTCTAACATGCATGAAAATGGTACAGATGGATAGATTGGATTTTTCTGATCATTTTTCATATATAAATTATTTCATTTGGAGTTACGGTTGAATTTATATGTTTTTTAGAAGTTTAGGGCATTTTCTGGAATTTCCTGAAATAAAATAAATCCAGAAAATACATTTTGCGTCAGCATGACATCACCCTGATGTCAGCAGGTCAACTGGGCGCCTCCAGGTCAAACCTGCCCAGTGGGGTCCACTAGTCAGTGACTCAGTCAGCTAACAGGTTATTTAGTACTAGCTAAAAGTTAATCTAGGCTAATTAGTCCCTGGACCCACACGTCAGTGACTATGGGATTAACTTAAGTTAATTTCACACTTAGCTAATTAACAGGGGCCGGGGCCCGCATGTCCGTGAGAGAGAGGGGTCAAACCTCGCCGGTCAAAGCGGTCAACCCGCTGGCGTTTAGCCGCCGGCGAGGCCGGACACGGCGGAGCGCGTCGGGAACCACCTACAGGGGCTCTTTTGGCACGCAGGGAGCAGCTACGGGAAGAGGGTGGAGTGGCGCCTCCAATGGTGGCGGTGGCGGAGGCTGGGGTGGCCGGAGTTGTCGCCGGCGACGACCGTGGTGGCTGCCGGAGCTCGGGCGAGCTCGGGGTCGTCGCTAAGAGGCACGACAGGAGGTGCGGAATGGTGCTACGGGCTCCTGGGGACATGGCGAGTGCGGTGAAGCACTCGGTTGCGAGCTTGCGCGGCTGTGGCCACGGCTACCCCATGGCCGGAGGCGAGAAGCTCTCGGCCGCGATGGGCATCAGTGTTAGAGGAAGAAAACGAGCCAGGGGAGAGGGGAAAACGACACAAGAGCTCACAGCGGGTGCAGCGGTGGCCTCGGCGAGCTCGGGAAGGCACCGGAGTGGGCGGAGCATCGAGGGGGATCTCCGGCGGCCGGCGACGAAGGTGATGAAGATGGCGTCGATGCAGGCTGTCCGGGCTTGGTTCCTTCGGCTTGGAGAAGCTGCGCGAGGATGCAGAACTCGGGGGCACGACCGTGGGGCGAGGGGACGGCTATGGCTGCGCGGACAACGAGCGGCGGCGACGGCAGCGGTCGGGCGCGCGAGAGAGAGAGAGATCCAGGAAGGGGGTGAGAGCGCGGGAGAGTGAGAGAGAGAGACAGGGAGGTGCGTGGCGACGCGGGAGAGATCCAGGCGACGGGGACACAGGCAGGCAGGGTGGAGGTGGCCGGGGCGCGTGCGTGCGCGCGTCGGCCACACGCGCGTCCTCCTGGCACAGGAGGAAGACGACAGGGAGGGAGGCGTTGGTGGGCTGGGCCGGCCAGCTGCAGTGCTGGGCCGGTTTGTGGGCGCCAGGTAAGCTTCTGCCAGGTAAGTCCTTCTCTCCCTCTCTTTTATTTGTTTTAGTTTTCTATTTCTTCTGTTTTGTTTTGATTTAGTAAAAATACTAAACCATTTGATATAATGCTGAAAATAATTGTGGGCACTTATGAAATTATTTCTAACAGCCCTCAACCATTTTCAATATTATTTGGGCAATTAAAATATTTATAGGAATTAAATGCCCAAATGCAAATACTTAATGGATTAATTCAAAAATCCAGAGTGACCTAGAAAATGTGCACCATTTTTGGCAGAGGTTTTCACCTTTAACAAAAATAATGAACTTTTCTAAAGGGCATTCTGGGTTCATTGAAAATATTTTTATTTTGATCCTAATTGCATTTTATTTAGTGCTAGGGTTTTGTCATCTCCGCTTCAAGTTTAAAAGAAATTTAGACATGATGCAGCAACCAAGCTAGCCCAAGTGCATAGCAAAGCTATGGATGTGACATCATCCGACAAGCTATTAGTGCTCCAAACGCGCGTCCAGAGCGTGGTCGATAAGGATGTCAAACTCGTCAACGTAGTCCAGGTGATGTTAGTTCGCCTGGTTCTCCCTTGCCAGCGTTGAGCCTGCGATTTGTGGGAATACGACCCAGCCGAGCACCAGACCCTACGGGAGCTCTATGGCTCCTCCCACAAGGACATCTGGAAGGTGCTCCTCAAGTCCGGCAAAGCGTGGCTGGGCTCCGCCGAGGACCGCGGGTATCAACTATCCCGCTCTACAAGTCTGGAAAGTCATTGTTGTGCTCTGTCCATCCATGTTTTAGCTGGCATGTCCCGAGGGAGACGCTTTTATCATGCTTTCTACAATAATCCCAGGAATGGACGAAAAAGGTGGAGCGGATACACTGTTCGGCCCCGCTGCCGGAGGAACCGGCCGGACCTCTTCTGACGAAGATGCTGGTCCCAGCGCCTTACGAGGCGCTGAAGAAAGAGGCCTCCAAGAAGGTCAAGAAGACCCGGAGTGGCCTCCATCGTCGCGATGCTTCGGACACAAAATCTGAAGACTCTAGCGACCATCCCTTCTCCGAAGATGAAGAGGAGGAGGAAGAAGACGAGTCCCCCATAGGGGGACAGAAGAAAGGGACGGCTTCCTCATCCCTGGAGGCCGAATCGCCAAAGAGGGGGAAAGGTTCCCTCCCCGAGGCATCCACCACGGCTGCTGATAGCAGCCCGGAGTGGGATCCCAGGGCCTAGCCCCTGGTAAAGTCGTAAGTATACGAAATCTGAACACGCCTACGTGCCCGAGGTGATTAGGATGTAGTAGTTTAACTGTCGCCATACTTTGTGCAGCCCGTCGAGGTCCCACGCTGCACAGTCCTCATCGGAGGATTCGCTGAGCTTAGATGCCTTGGAGAGCGAGACACCTCCAGGGGCCCCTTCCTTGAAGCCGGCGCGACACTGAGGTGTCGTCTAAGTGGGACCCGGACCAGGGAGGGAATATCTCTGGGGCCGGATACACGGGAGCAGCGGCTCCCATGCGTGTCGACGGCGGGGGCGATCTTAGGTTCAGGCCACAGCCGGACACGGTCCTGGAGACCTTTAAAGCTCCAGGATCGGGCGAGCAGCCACCTTTGACGGGGGGAGGCTCGCCCACTTCGCCAGCAACCTCTGTCCAAGCAGAGTTGTCGGGCGGCCTATCGACTGTGCTAAGGAGCGTGTCCATCGTCGATAAACTTCGTTCCCTCTAATAACCAGCAAGTATACGGGATAGTTGTAGCCTCTTTCGATAAGTAAGAGTGTCGAACCCAACGAGGAGCTAAAGGTATAATAAATACTCTCTCAAGTCCTATCGGCCACTGATACGACTCTACGCACGCTTGACGTTCGCTTTACTTAGAACACGTATGAAACTAGAAGTACTTTGTAGGTGTTGTTGGATAGGTTTCCAAGAATTCAAAGAGCACGTAAATAAAATCTAGGGGCTGTTTAGATAAAGATGCAATAAAGTAAATATAGCGAGTGTGGAAAAGTGGTGGTAAGAGTTGTGAAATTGTCCCTAAGCAATTGACTACGTTACTAGACCGGTAATCACTATTGCAATTCTATTTGAGGGAGAGGCATAAGCTAACATACTTTCTCTACTTGGATCATATGCACTTATGATTGGAACTCTAGCAAGCATCCGCAAATACTAAAGATTCATTAAGGTAAAACCCAACCATAGCATTAAAGTATCAAGTCCCCTTTATCCCATACGCAAACAACCTACTTACTCGGGTCTGTGCTTCTGTCACTCACGCCACCCAACATAAAGAAATCATAAACATATTGCAAACCCTATAGCGGGAATCCCTCACGCTTGCACGACACGGAGGGAACAATAGGACAGCACCAATAATAAAACATGCAACTCAAACCAATCATAGCAATTCATCAATCACCGATAGGACAACGAAAATCTACTCAGATATCATAGGATGGCAACACATCATTGGACAATAATATGAAGCATAAAGCACCATGTTCAAGTAGAGTGTACAACGGGTTGCGGGAGAGTGGACCGTGTGATATAGATGGGGAAAGGTGATGGAGATGTTGGTGAAGATGATGGAGGTGTTGGTGAAGATCGCGGTGATGATGATGGCCCCCGGCAGCGCTCCGGCGCCACTGGAAGCAAGGGGGAGAGAGCCCCCCTTATTTTTCTTCTTCCTTGACCACCTCCCTAGATGGGAGAAGGGTTTCCCCTCTGGTCCTTGGCTCCCATGGCTTGGGAGGGGCGACAGCCCCTTCGAGATTGGATCTATCTCTATGTTTCTGCGTTCTCACATCCTGCCCCTTCACCATTTCTTTTATATCCAGAGGTCCATAACTCCGATTGGGTTGAATCTTTAGCCCAGATCTTTCTCATAAAATTAGCTTTCTTGCGGCAAAAGAAGAGCGTCAACCGCCTTACGGGGGGCCCATGAGAGTCCAGGGCGCGCCCCCTATCTCCTGGCCCCCTCGGGCATCGTCTCGCGTTGATTTTACTTCCCAAAAATCACAAATATTCCAAAATAATTCTCCATCCATTTTTATCCCGTTTGGACTCCGTTTGATATTGGGTTTCTGCCAAACAAAAAACATGCAATAGACAGGAACTGGCACTGGGCACCGGATCAATATGTTAGTCCCAAAAAATACTATAAAAGGTTGCCAAAAGTATATAAAAGTTGAATAATATTGGCATGGAACAATCAAAAATTATAGATACGTCGGAGTCGTATCAGCATCCCCAAGATTAATTCCTGCTCGTCCTCGAGTAGGTAAATGATAAAATGGATAATTTTTGATGTGGAATGCTACCTAGCATAATCTTGATCATATGTCTAATCATGGCATGAATATTAAGATATGAGTGATTAAAGGCAATAGTCTATCATTTGACATAAAAACAATAATACTTCGAGCATACCAATAAAGCAATCATGTCTTTTCAAAACATCAAGGCCAAAGCAAGCTTACACCCACAAAATCATATAGTTTGGCCATGCTTCATTTTTGTCACACAAAATGCCCCCATCATGCACAACCCCGATGACAAGCCGAGCAATTGGTTCATACTTTTTAACGTGCTTCAGCTTTTTCAACCCTCACGCAATACATGAGCGCAAGCCATGGATATAGCACTATAGGTGGAATAGAATATGATGGTGGAGGTTATGTGGAGAAAAAAAAAAGGAGAAAGTCTCACATCGACGCGGCTAATCAACGGGCTATGGAGATGCCCATCAATTGATGTCAATGCAAGGAGTAGGGATTGCCATGGAACGGATGTACTAAGAGCTATAAGTGTATGAAAGCTCAACAAAAGAAACTAAGTGGATGTGCATCCAAATTGCTTGCTCATGAAGACCTAGGGCATTTGAGGAAGCCCATCGCCGGAATATACAAGCCAAGTTCTATAATGAAAATTCCCACTAGTATATGAAAGTGATAACATAGGAGACTCTCTATATGAAGAACATGGTGCTACTGTGAAGCACAAGTGTGGAAAAAGGATAGTAACATTGCCCCTTTTCTTTTTCTTTTTTTTCTTCTTTTTTCGGTGGGCTTCTTTGGCCCCCTTTTTCATTTAGTATTCTTTGGCCTCCTTTTTCTTTCTTTTTTTTCTTTTTTCTAATGGGGCAATGCTCTATAATGATGACCATCACACTTTTATTTACTTACAACTCGGTATTACAACTTGATACTAGAACAAAGATATGACTCTATATGAATGCTTCCTGCGGTGTACCGGGATGTGCAATGATCTAGCGTAACAATGACATCAAAAACGGACAATCCATGAAAACATCATGCTAGCTATCTTACGATCATGCAAAGCAATATGAAAATGAATGCTCAAGTCATGTATATGATGATGATGAAAGTTGCATGGCAATATATCTCGGAATGGATATGGAAATGCCATGATAGGTAGGTATGGTGGCTGTTTTGAGGAAGATATAAGGAGGCTTATGTGTGATAGAGCGTATCGTATCACGGGTTTTGGATGCACTGGCAAAGTTTGCACCAACTCTCGAGGTGAGAAAGGGCAATGCACGGTACCGAAGAGGCTAGCAATGATGGAAGGGTAAAAGTGCGTATAATCCATGGACTCACATTAGTCATAAACAACTCATATGTTTATTGAAAAAGTTTATTAGCCCTCGAAGCAAAGTACTGCTACGCATGCCGCTAGGGGGATAGATTGGTAGGAAAGGACCATCGCTCGTCCTCGACCGCCACTCATAAGGAAGACAATCAAAGAAACATCCCATGCTTCAAATTTGTCACACAACGGTTACCATACGTGCATGCTACGGGACTTGCAAACCTCAACACAAGTGTCTCTACAATCCACAACCACCCACTAGCATGACTCTAATATCACCATCTTTATATCGCAAAACTATTGCAAGGAATCAAACATATCATATTCAGCGATCTACAAGTTTATGTAGGATTTTATGACTAACCATGTGATTGACCAATTCCTGTCATGTCTCTAAATAGATATAAGTGAAGCAAGAGAGTTTAATTCTTTCTACAAAAGAGATGCCCACGCTCTAACAAATATAAGTGAAGCCAAAGATCATTCTCCAAATGGCAGTTTTCTATGTGAAGAGAAACAGGCAATCCAGACGTCAAATGATATAAGTGAAGCACATGAAGCATTCTATAAAGCCATACTCAAAAGATTTAAGTGAAGTGCAATGAGAATTCCATAAATCAACTAAGGACTATCTCATACCAGCATCGTGCATAAAAGAAAAGTGAAAACTAAATGCAAAAGACGCTCCAAGACTTGCACATATTGCATGAACGAAACGAATCCGAAAACATACCGATACATGTTGAAGAAAGAGGGGATGCCTTCCGGGGCATCCCCAAGCTTAGACGCTTGAGTCTCCTTGAATATTTACTTGGGGTGCCTCGGGCATCCCCAAGCGTGAGCTCTTGCCTCTCTTCCTTTTCCTCATATCGAGACATCCTCGATTAGACACTTCATCCACACAAAACTTCAACAGAAGACTCGGTAAGATCCGTTAGTATAATAAAGCAAATCACTACTCTAAGTACTGTTGCAAACCAATTCATATTTTGTTTTTGCATTGTGTCTACTGTAATATAACTTTTTCATGGCTTAATCCACTGATATAAATTGATAGTTTCATCAAAACAAGCAAACTATGCATCAAAAACAGAATCTGTCATAAACAAAACAGTCTATAGCAATCTGAACATTCACCATACTTATGGTATCCCAAAAATTCTATCACAATTAGGAAGAAAAAAAATTTGCATATCAAGACAGTGCAAAAGGAATCAGAACCAATTGACGTTCCCGTTAAAAACGTAAAATCACGCACTACAGCCAAAGTTTCTGTCCTGCACCGTACAAACCAACAAGCATTGTAAACATCCTAAAGGCAAACCTTAGCACATTATTTTTATAATACAATGAAATTGTACAAGGGGATAATTATTTTTGATGAAAAGTTTCTGTAATCAAGATTCACAAAGTTTCGTGAGCATGAACAAAGTTCAAGGAGCTCTCCAACTTCAACAATGCTTATCTCTCTCACTTTCACTTTCATTTTTGAAAAGTTTTAGGTTCCCCTCTTTATTTTTTTGTTTTTAAACTATATAAAAGCACTCAACAGAAATAAATGACTCTCTAAAACTTTCGGGTTGTCTCCCTGGCAGCGCTTTCTTTAAAGCCATTAAGCTAGGCATATAGTGCTCAAGTAATGAATCCACCCGGATCCCATGGTATATCAAAGCCAATTTTAATTAACAATGATTTGTGATTTAGTAGTGAGCACAAAGTAACATATATAAAGCAACAACGAAGTCTAACTCTCTTCCTATGCATCGGCATGTCATAAAAGGACAATTCATGCACACCAAGTAAAGGCCAATGCATAGTATAAGCAGTTTCTTGCAATTCTATCGTGTTGGAAACATAGAGAGGTGGAGATATAGTTCCTCTCTCATAATAATTGCAAGTAGGAGCAGCAAGCACATGCATATTATATCTATCAAAATCATCATGTGCAACAGTAAAAGGCAACCCATCAATATAATCCTTACTAGCTAAGCGCAAACTTCTCCGATATAGTGTAGTCGGGAGAATTCAAAAAGATAATAGGACTATCATGCGTGGGTGCAATAGGAACAATTTCATGTTTAACATAAGGAACTATAGAAAGTTCATCTCCATAAGCATAATTCATATTGGCATCTTGTCCACAAGCATAGCAAGCATCATCAAAAAGGGATATTTCAAGAGAATCAACGGGATCATAGCAATCATCCTTCGGTAAGCACGAACGGTGTCGGAGTAATGGGCCACGGGTAGGCTAGCCAGAGCCCCAAAGCCTTTTGAAACATCGGGGCCGACTGCGCTCCTGGGAGGCGGCGGCGACTGTCCCTCACAGCCGAGTCCCAGAGATGGCTTCAAGACAAGCCGACTCTTGGCTGGCGACTTCAAGATAAGACGACTATGGGAGTCGGCCCGCGACTCCAACCCTCTCCTGCCTTCGCCACAATGACGGGGTGGGGGACGGTCATTGCGCGGCTGTCTCTACCCCGCCTACGAGGGGCTGGCATGGCTACAGTGCACCGTATCGCTGGAGATCTCCATCGCGGCGCGCACTGTTGCCATGCCGGCCCTGACCTCAGCTTTAGTGGGAGGCACACTCTGCCAACGAGGCCTACCCGTACGGCTCGACGACGGTGGCACCGCCTGTCAGCGGGAGTACCGAAGGAGGCGAGAGCGCCTCGAAGACGGCCCCGTGGGAGTCGGCCGCCTGGAGTCGGCCGGACCCTCCCACGGGCCCCGCACGCCATTAATCAGACAAGACGGGGAATGGCGACAGTGATCACCCGCCAGATGGCGGCACTGTTGCCATGTCCTGCTGACCAAGCCAACGTCATCAGAAGCACCGCTATAGTATCAGGCATGTCCGCGGGGCCCGCCAGTCGGCAGGCCCCAGATGTCGGCGGAGAAGGCGGCGGCCTGAGAGACAGACGGCTGGGACCCGTGCCCAGCCGGATTACCATTGTATCCTTGGGGGGCAGGCCTATATAAGCCCCCCGGGGCACCCATGCAACGGGGATAGCCTCTTTAGCATTAGACCGATCACATAGGAAGGAGGGAGCTAGCCTTGCCCTCTCCTACCTCCAGAAACAGCTCTAGGAGCAGCCTTGTATTCACTTTGCCATAGTGACCATGCGGAGACCCCACAGAGCAGCAGTAGGGGTGTTATCTCCTCAGAGAGCCCTGAAGCTGGGTAAGATCCGCCGGCGTGCATGTCTTCGCCTCATCCCGCTTCCGGGCACCGGCGACGTTCTACTCGCTTCCACCATGATAAGCCATCCTTTGGCATATGTCGTACCCAACCCCCGACATTTGGCGCCCACCATGGGGCGAGGTGCACCGTCGTCCGGAGACCTGCTCTGGACGGGAACCCTTTTCCTCCCTGGCAAGCACAGCCAGCCCGGCACACCAGATGGAGTCTGGGCTGATGCGCTGCACGACGCTGAGATCGCCTGCGCGGCCAGCTGCCTCGCCGAGCTTATCGGCGAGGTTCGCCTCTCCGATGAGCCTGCGTCCGACGCAGGCACGAGCGGCCCCGAGAGCCTCCTCGCGGGTCTCCTCGACCAACTCCATGTTGTCGGTGAGCCTGCCGTGGACCTGGAGTCCATAGGATCCACCGACCCGATGCTGGTCGACTCCGACATCGCGTCGCTCGACGTGTTCCCCACCAACGTGGTGGTCTACGACGAGCCGCTCCCTCGCGCGGAGAGCGGCAGAAGCACCGTCACGGAGGTCCTCGTCCTTGATCATGGCGAGCGTTCCGGCGAGGGAGCTCACGACCCGCTCGACGTGGCTCTGCAAGACCTGTCCGCGCCGATTCCGGGAGATGCTGACACCGAGATGCTGGAGGCGTGCCACCTTCAGCTTATTGAGGGCGCGAAGAAGCTGGCGAGCATGAGACGCTTGTCCGAAGCCTACCAACGTGAGATGGATCGCGCCGTGGGCGGCTCGCCGGCTCCGACTGGGCCTAGACGCCTAGGCGCGGTCCGGCAACGCGGCGTGGCAATCGCCAATCTGTTCGGGGCCGATCGCCCTGTGCATGCCATGCCTGTGGAGAACATCCGCGCCGCCCAGGCGGCGGCAGACGAGCTCGACAACATCGAGGGCGAAGAGCGCCGCCTGATGACGGAGCGAGTTCAGCAGCTCCTCGACGCGGCTGCCGCACAGAACGAAGCCGGCTGCCGCACGGAGGCGCCGCGGCGACAAAACGACGACCCGCCACCCCGCCGAGATCAAGGCGCGACGTCTCGGACGCCGACTGGCGGGGTCCGCGGAAAGAAAGACAAGGAGCCGGCTGTCAGCCGCAGTCGGACTCGCATCACCATCGAGCGCGACCAAGACGGCCGCCCCAAAGCGGTGGAACGGCGGGACGACTATCTGCCTCCCCCTCCTCGCAGAGAAAGGCGAGTCTCCCTGCCGCCCGTAGAGCATCCGACTCTCGGCGACCGCCTTGGCCGCCGAGAGGGAGTCGGAGAGAATGATGCCCGCCACCGGATCGACCGACTCCACCGATCCCTGGCGCTGGAAGAAGAAGACGAGTTGGGTCCTCCCTGTTTCGGACCCCGGATCCGAGATGAGCCTTTTCCCAAAGGGTTCACGCTCCCCCGAGACACGCCCAAATACACCGGCACCGTGAAGCCGGAGGACTGGCTGATTGATTACTCCACAGCCGTCAATATAGCGAACGGCAACAAGCGTGTTGCCGTAAGATATGTTCCGCTCATGCTCCAGGGCACGGCCCGGACATGGTTGAACAGTCTGAAGCCCCGTAGCATCAACAGCTGGGTCGACTTCACCGAGGCCTTCGTCCGCAACTTCACGAGCACGTACAAGCGACCTCCCAAGCCTCGCCAACTCTCCTTGTGCGTGCAAGGCCCCGACGAGTCCACTCGCGACTACCTCACGCGCTGGGCCGAGCTTCGGAACTCCTGCGAGGGCGTGCACGAGGTGCAGGCTATCGAGTACTTTACTGCCGGGTGCAGAGAAGGCACCCTCCTCAAGCACAAGCTCCTCTGCGACGAGCCGGAGACCCTCGATGAGCTGCTGATCACAGCAGACAAGTACGCCACGGCCGACTCCTCCATGAAGGCGGAGATTCAAGTTAGTGCGACTGGCAAAGTCGCCCCTCAGGCTCCAAGAACTCCGGCTGGGGACACCAGTCGGCGGCAGCAGCAAAGCGACCACAAGCGCAAGGCCCCACAGCCGGCTTCCAACAGCCGGCAAGTGGCGACAGTCGAAGACCAACAGCCGGAGGGACAGCCTCCGACCAAGCGACAGAAAGGCGGCAAGTCCAACTGGTTGCCGGCCTTCTCCTACGAGCAGACTCTAGATGGCCCCTGCAAGTTCCACAGCGGCGCGAAGCCGTCAAACCACACCACCCGGAAATGCCACTGGCTGACCAGAATCGCCAAGGGAGACGGCCTACTCCCTCCCCCGCCTGCTGGGCCGCCTCCTCCACCGCCGCCCCAGCAGCCGGCTGTCAGGCCAGTCGGCGCGATACAAGACGAGTTCCCAGATGAGCACGGAGCCTATGTGGTGTTCACCAGTGTGGCTGACGATCGACGCAGCAGGCGCCAGCAGCAGCAAGAGGTGAACGCAGTCGCGTCAAGCACTCCAGAGTTCATGCACTGGTCCGAAAGGCCTATCAGTTGGAGCAGAGCTGATCACCCAGAGGTGATGCCGAATCCGGGCTCCTACGCCCTGGTCTTAGGCGCCACACTCGCCACAGATAGGCGGGCCGCTCTTTTCTCGCGAGTGCTGATAGACGGAGGCAGCAGTATCAACATCCTGTACAAGGATACGATGGAGAAGTTAGGAATCAAGCGAAGAAAGCTTCAGAGCAGCCGGACTGTGTTCCACGGCATTGTTCCTGGCCTTTCCTGCTCACCAATCGGCAAGATCCTGATAGACGTCCTCTTTGGGGACAAAGATCATTTCCGCCGAGAGCCAGTTTGGTTTGAAGTGGTGGACCTCGAAAGCCCGTACCATGCGTTGCTTGGCCGACCTGCTTTGGCCAAGTTCATGGCAGTCCCCCACTACGCCTACCTCAAGATGAAGATGCCGAGTTCCAAGGGAATTCTAACCGTGGCCGGCGACTACAGAAAGTCGTCCGCTTGCGCGGCCGAAAGCAGTCGGCTGGCCGAGTCCTTGGTGATCGCGGCTGAGAAGCGGCTTCTTGATCGGGTTGTGGCGATGGCCGGCAAGCAGCCCGAGATGTCGCCCGACCCCAAGGAGTCGGAAGCAGAAGGATCATTCAAGCCGGCCAGAGAAACGAAGAAGATACCTTTGGACCCGGAGCACCCAGAGAGGTACGCTGTCATGGGTACAAACCTTGACAGCAAATAGGAAGGCGAGCTCGTCGATTTCCTCCGTGAGAATCGAGACATCTTTGCATGGTCCCCTAAAGACATGCCAGGTGTACCGACGGAATTCGCCGAGCACAAGTTACATGTCCGGTCTGATGTGAAGCCCGTCAGGCAGCCCTTGCGCCGCCTGTCAGAAGAGAAGAGAAGAGTTGTTGGAGAAGAGATAGCCCGGCTCCTGGCAGCCGGCTTCATTATGGAAGTATTTTTCCCAGAATGGTTAGCAAACCCTGTCCTGGTGCTGAAGAAGAACAAGCAGTGGCGGATGTGTATCGACTACACAAGCCTCAACAAAGCCTGCCCCAAGGATCCATTCGCTCTGCCGAGAATTGATCAGGTGATAGACTCCACAGCCGGATGCGAGCTGTTGAGTTTCTTAGATGCATATTCTGGATATCACCAGATCAAGCTAAACCCGGCTGACAGACTGAAGACCGCCTTCATCACGCCGTTTGGTGCCTTCTGCTACCTGACCATGACGTTCGGCTTGAGGAATGCCGGCGCCACCTTTCAGCGTTGCATGCAGAAGTGCCTCCTCAAGCAACTCGGCAGAAATGCCCACGTCTACGTGGATGACGTGGTGGTGAAGACGGAAAAACGTGGAACACTGTTGGAAGACCTCAAGGAAACCTTTGAGAATCTGCGCCGATTCCAGATCAAGCTCAACCCCGAGAAATGCGTCTTCGGAGTACCAGCAGGCCAACTCCTTGGTTTCCTGGTCTCTGAACGCGGCATAGAGTGCAACCCTGTGAAGATCAAGGCCATCGAGAGGATGGAGGCACCCAGACGACTGCTAGATGTGCAAAAGTTCACCGGCTGTTTGGCGTCCATCAGCCGATTCATCAGTCGGCTGGGCGAGAAGGCTCTCCCCTTATATCAGCTCATGAAGAAGACGACCTTTTTTGAGTGGACTCCCAAGGCGGACGAAGCTTTTCTCCAACTGAAGAAAATGTTGACTACGCCCCCTGTGCTGGCGGCCCCGACTCCCAAAGAGCCCATGCTCCTATACATTGCCGCCACCAGCCGGGTAGTCAGCACAGTCATTGTAGTTGAGCGCAAGGAGGAAGGCAAGGCGCTACCTGTCCAGAGACCGGTATATTACCTGAGCGAAGTACTGTCGGCCTCCAAGCAGAACTACCCCCACTACCAGAAGATGTGCTACGGCGTGCACTTTGCCGCCAAGAAATTGAAGCCTTACTTCCAGGAGCATCCAATCACTGTGGTCTGCACAGCCCCACTTGCCGAGATCATCGGAAGCCGAGATGCTTCTGGCCGAGTGGCCAAATGGGCCATCGATCTGGCTCCCTACACCATCTACTACCAGCCCCGCACCGCCATCAAGTCGCAAGCACTGGCCGACTTCCTCGTCGACTGGGCCGAGACCCAGTACCTGTCACCAGCACCCGACTCCACCCATTGGCGGATGCATTTCGACGGCTCCAAGATGCGCACCGGCTTGGGAGCCGGCGTCGTCCTCACTTCCCCCAAGGGCGACAAGCTCAGATATGCGCTACAGATCCATTTTGCCGCCTCCAACAACGTCGCCGAGTACGAGGCGCTCATTCACGGGCTCCGGCTTGCCAAAGAACTCGGCATTCGCCGGATCCTGTGTTATGGCGACTCTGACTTGGTGGTCCAGCAGTCATCTGGCGATTGGGACGCCAAGGACGCAAACATGGCGAGCTACCGCTTCCTTGTGCAGCAACTCAGCGGATACTTCGAGGGGTGCGAGTTCCTCCACGTGCCAAGAAACGACAACGACCAAGCAGACGCCTTGGCACGAATCGGCTCCACCCGCCAAGCAATACCATCCGGCGTCGCCCTTCGGCGCCTCCTCAAGCCATCTGTCAAACCTTCACCAGAATCAGACTCCATCTTTGTGCCGGCTCCACCCGAAGAAGTCGGAACCAACTCCAAGAGCGCTCCAGTCAAAGCCGGCCCGGGGACTTCAGAATCCGGCTCGGAGACTGTGGCGATCAAACCGATGACTCCAGAACTCGGCCAGGGGACTGTTCCAGTCGGCCCGGGGACTTCATCAATCCAGCAAGCGGCTGCGGACTCCAACCCGCCGCCTCCCAGCCCAGCCGCCCTCGTCCAAGTTGCAGTACTGGTAGTCGAAGAAATAGCAGCACCCTCATGGGCACAGCCCATCCTCAAGTTCCTGGTGAACAGAGAACTGCCGATTGATGAAACCTTGGCTCGGCAAGTACAACGCCGAGCGGCAGCCTACACCATAGTCAACAGAGAGCTGGTCAGGCGCAGTGTCACTGGCGTCTACCAGCGCTGCGTTGAGCCAGAGCAAGGCCAAGCAATTCTCAGAGACATCCATGAAGGCGAGTGCGGCCACCATGCGGCTTCGAGAGCACTCGTCGCCAAAGCCTTCCGACACGGTTTCTTCTAGCCAACTGCCCTGGAAGAGGCCAAAGAATTAGTCCAAAAGTGCAAGGGGTGCCAGATGTTCCGCTCCAAGCCACATCAGCCGGCTTCCGCACTCAAGACTATCCCCATTGCCTGGCCCTTTGCGGTTTGGGGCCTGGACATGGTGGGACCATTCAAAATAGCACGAGGCGGCCTAACTCACTTACTTGTCGCGGTGGACAAGTTCACCAAGTGGATAGAAGTGAGGCCCAGCAAGAAGTTGAATGGTCCGACTGCAGTGACTTTCATCGCCGACATCACAACTCGGTACGGCATACCGCACAGCATCATCACCGACAACGGCACAAATTTTGCCAAAGGTGCCTTGGCCCGTTTCTGCGCGACTCAGGGCATCCGACTGGACTTAGCGTCCGTTGCCCATCCGCAGTCAAACGGCCAGGTAGAGCGAGCAAATGGCCTCATCCTGTCTGGCATAAAGCCTCGACTGGTCGAACCACTGGAGCGTTCGGCCGGCTGTTGGCTTGACGAATTGCCAGCCGTCCTCTGGAGTCTGCGCACGACTCCAAACAAGTCAACCGGCTTCACACCCTTCTTCCTCGTCTACGGTGCTGAAGCCGTCATCCCAACGGACATAGAGTTCGACTCTCCGCGAGTCACCATGTATACCGAGGAAGAAGCAGAAGAAGCACGACAAGACGGTGTTGATCTGCTGGAAGAGGGCCGGCTGTTGGCACTCAGCCGGTCCAGCATCTACCAGCAGAGCCTGCGCCAATACTACAACAGGAAGGTCAGGCCGAGATCTTTCCAAGAGGGCGACCTTGTGCTCCGGCTGATCCAGCGAACAGCCGGCCAGCACAAGTTGTCGGCGCCTTGGGAAGGCCCCTTCATTATCAGCAAGGTGCTGGGAAACGACTCCTACTACCTGATCGACGCTCAGAAGCCCCGAGCACGCAAGAGGGACGACTCCGGCAAAGAGACGGAGCGCCCATGGAATGCAAATCTTCTCCGAAGATTTTACAGTTGATGCAGTATGTATCACGCTACCCTTTGTATTAAAGTACCAAGACTTCGGGCCCCCCGAGACGAGCTCGGGGACTGCTCTTTTTTGTTATCTGTATGATAAGAATTATGCCTTCGAGTATATTACTCTTTGTTAATGCCGCTTGGCACCGGGCTCGACTAGTCGGCCCGGGGACTCGCCGCCTCGCGCTATGAGGTGCTTCCCGCAGTCAGACAAGTAGTGTGTGGCGCCTAAGCCGTCTCCTGTCAGAAGCCGCAGCTCGCAGAGCGACTGTTTGGTAGGCAGGAGTAAGGAAGAACGGGCGCCCACACGAAAAATGGCTAAGGACCCAAAGCACAAACATAGCTTAAGACGGCTTCCAGCCTCTTTCAAGCAAAAGCCGACTCATGAGTAGTCGGCTTGCCGCTTTCTTCTAGCCTCTCTTAAGAAAAGCCGACTCGTAAGTAGTCGGCTTACCGCTTTCTATCCGACTTGTTAAAAAGACTCTAAAATGGCCAAGTACTTGCCTTCCCAAAGTAGCCAAGTGTTTGATCCAGTGGCAGTCCGCAGAGCGGTTGTCTGACTGGCAAGGCGGCAACTAAGGGAAGGCAGCAAAGGAAAAAGCCAAAAGAGCAATGAGCAAGGAAAGATAGAACTCGGATAAATATTTACATGACATAGGCCCTTGGCCGAATCTTCAAGTAGAAGTTCAAGATACACCCCGCGGGTGGAATTGTTCGAATTAACAAAGTTTTTCAAACACTACTAAGGCAGATAAAGGGAAAGCAAAGATGGCAGCCTAGGAGGCGGCATCCGGGTTCGGAGGGTCGGAGGTGACAGCGGCGTCAGGCGCCGGGGCGGCTGGTTGGGCAGTCTCGGCTTGATCGTCTCCGGCGGCAGCCGCCTTCTCCGGACGCGGCTCGTTGCTGGAGGCACGGTCGAGCTGAGGCTGATCGCCCGTTCCGTCCCCTGGTGCCTCCATCTCACCTTCGTCCTCCGCCTCGCCTTCCTCCTCGGCGCTGGAAGCAATCACCTCCGCCGAGTCCTCGTCGTATTCTGGGTTCATCCCGAACCACTCCGGCGGCGCCTCCCTGCCGTCTTTGGCCCGGTCAGGGATGAAGATGCTGGTGTTGGCATAGTCGGCGATCCCCACGGCACGGGCGACAAGGGCGTCTTCCACAGCTACCAGCTCCGCCTGGGCCTCTGACCGGAGAGCGGCCACATGGTCCAGGTCCAGCCCTGGATACCACGCCTTGACGAATTCCAAGGCTCGGCGTGCTCCAGCCCAGGCCGAGGAACCCTTCCATGCCTTAAGATGACCGGCTGCGACCTCCAGCCAGTCGGCAGTCCGACTAGCAGTGCGCAGAACTGGCATGTCTGGCCACAGGGTGTCAATGGCCTGGGCGCCTGCGCGCTGAAGCCGGTGCAGCATCCGGTGGGCCGGCCGCAGACGAGCCTCAATGCTCAGAAGCTGCTCGTCAAGGGTCCGGGGGGCGTTGGCGGCAATCTCCGCACCATCTGCCCTCCGTGCCTCGCGATCTGCCACGATGGCCTGAGTGGCCGCCTACGCGTGGCCAGGGAAGAAGTCTGCCAAGACAAAAAAGAAGCAAGTCAGAGTCAGGAGTTGCCCGACCCGCAGTCGGCAGCTCAAAGAAAGTAAAGAAACTCACCACCGACGATGTCCTCAATCTCATGGAAACCGGAAGTCAGCTGCGCCTCCTTGTCGGTCAGGGAGGAGCGCTCGCTCTCGAACTCGGCCAGGAGCGCAGCCTCTTTCTTCTCTGCCTCCTCCCGCGCCTTCTTGAGCAGCTCCTTTAGCTCCGCCAGCTGCGCGGCCAGCAGATCACGCTCCACGGCGAGCTTGTCGCACTCCTCCCCCTTGGCGTGCAAGGCGGTGTTGGCCTCGCCCAGCTGCTGCTGAAGAGTGGCATTGGCATCTGAAGAATAAAAAAGAAAGACATTAAGCCGTCAATAAGAAAGTCGCTGAGAAGATCCGGCCCGACTGTGCAGCAGTCGGCCCGAATCTCGGGGACAACAGCCCGCAGGTGCGCCAGCGCGTCCCCGCGAAGAAGAAGGAAGACTCACTCCGACTCTCTATCAAATCGGCAGTCCGTTTGTTCAGCCCCTCAACATTGCGGTTGAAGGCAGTGACGCAGAGGTTGTGGTACTCCTGCAATAAGAATTTTTAGACGAAGATAAGTATTGGAACTCGCCAGAAGGAGTTCCGTACCGCCTGCTTAGCAGCCGGCCCAAAACTCGGGGACTACACCCAGTGGGTGCGCTGGCGCGCCCCCACAGAGAAGAACAAAGAAAAGCAAAGTCAAAATTAAGCGTACCCGGACGGCTACGCGTGACGCCAGATGCGCCTTGGTGCAGCTCTGGATAGCGTCGCCTTTGGCTCGCAGCTTCGCCTGGACGTCCAGAAGCGCCTGGTTTAGCGGGCCCATGCCGCCTCCTCGCACCCACCCAACGGGCGCGGCGCTCGTCGCCTCGGCGTCTGGGATGGCTGAGCTGGCGGCGTCGGTCTCCAGCGGGCATGGCGCCGAAGTCGCCTTCTCGAGACGGCAGCGCACTGGCGAGGCGACTTGAAGGAGCAGCCTCGCCACGGACTCATCCTCAGTCGGCGGCACCGGCGGGCCTGCCGGCTGTTTATCTTGCGCACCGCCAGATGGCGGCGGAGGTGGCGGGGGCGGCACGATTGTGTCCGACATAGAGCCATCGCCGCTCTCCCTCTCCATGACGGGGTTCTCTCCGCCGGCTCCCCCAGTGTGCCCCGTGAACTTCGGGGGCGGCTGCACGAAGTTCAACGGGGTGACAAGCAATGCCGACTGGAGGAGCGCCGCCTCCTCAGCTCGCCGCCTTGCCGCTACGGCGGCTTCAGCCTCGTCCAACTTCCTCTGGGCGAAGGCAGCCGCCTTCTCGGCCTCCGCCTTCTCCAGACGGGAGGCTTCGTCCTCTTCGCGCTTCTCCCGTGCATTCCGCTCTGTCGCCTCCCGAAGGTCGGCGGTGGGATCTATCCGCCGAGTACTGGCGGAGGTCTCTGCCGACCCCATGACGGAGGAGGCACCGACCCTCTCGAAGGTGAGGGGAGCCCTGAGGCGGAAAAAGCATGTAAAGATTTGGACAAAAATCCACCAAGAGAGAAACAAGTCAAGAGTGGAGGCACTTATGCGGAGACCAGTGGCAGTTTTTTCACTTACTTGCGGAAGAGGTTGGCCTTCGCGATCGCCTCCTCCCTCTAGGTCGCGGCGGCTCCCCCTTAGCTTCTTCGGCCGGCCGCCAAGAAAGCTCGGCCCGGCCCGGCGCCTCTTCGCGCCGCCTTGACCACCCAAGCCGGCGACGGAACTCGCGCTCGGCTGGCTGGCCCTTGATAGGTGGCGGGTGGCGGCTTCGCCCTCGGCATCGTCATCATGCCAGTCGGCAAAAGTGGCCGACGGCCTGAAGCCTCGTCCTCCTCCTTTGGCGTCGGCCTCCATCGCCGCGGCCCCCAAGTCCGGGTCATTGATGTCGCTCTCCGCTCGATCAGGGACGAATTGGCGGGCCGGGCCCGCGGTGCTGACTAAAGTCTGGAGGAGGGGGTTCTGACTCAAGAAAAACCAAAAAGATTAGAAGTCGGATTTGGCTGCAAAGAAGACAAAGAAGAATAAGGACGACTTACGACAGGCGGGGGGTTGGCGCGTGAGTACGGCTCCTTGCCGAACTGCCAAGTCTCCGCGAGATTGCAGTTTGAGATATAGTTCACCATGTCCGCCACCTCCGCGTGGGGCATGTCCTTGGAACAGAGCCGACTCCGATCCCGGTGGCCGCTCATCTGACAGATCAGATGAGGTCGGCCTTGAAGCGGGAGGACTTGGCGCGCCACGAAGGCGGCCAGCAAGTCAGATCCGGTCAAGCCCTCCGACTGCGTCAAAACTCGGAGTCGCGCGACGGCGGCGGCACCAGCGGGAGTCAGCGTTTTGACCCGGTGGGACCAATTGGGGAGCCTCCCAGCCGGCGCGCCGGCTTCGAAAGGCGGCAGGTTGACCCAGTCGCCGTCTGCGGCGACGTTCTTCACATAGAAGTAAGAACGCTGCCACATCTTCACCGACCTGATCAGCGGGATGGCGGGGAATGAATTGTCGGCCACCGACCTCCGCATCACGATGAAAGCGCCGCACTGGGCTGGCACGCCGGCGACGTGCGTGCCGGGCTTCGACTGAAAGAACTCTCCCCATAGTTCGGTTGTGGGGAGAACGCCGAGGAAGCCTTTGCACAAGGTAGCGAAGGCCGCCAGCAGCACCACCGTGTTCGGGGTGAGGTGGTGCGGCTGGAGCCCGTGGTACTCCACGAAGGAGCAGAAGAAGCCGCTCGCCGGCAGCCCCAGGCCGCGCATGAGATGCGAGCGGAATACGATCCGCTCGCCCTCCTCCGGCGCCAGCAAGATTTCCCTCTCCGGCGCGGCGCGGGCTCGCACTAGGTCCGCGCCGGGGAGGCGACGCGTCTTGCGGAGGAACTCGATGATGTCGTCGTCCACCTCTGAGCCGTCCCACATGCCGGAGCGCATGGCAGCAGGTGCGGCGGCGGAGGAAGAGCTCATCGTCGCAAGTGTGGCATACCTGGGTGCGAGGGCGACAAGAGGAAGAAGTGGCAAGAAGGAAGCAGGGGAGCAAGGGAGATGGGCGCGCGTGCTTCGCCGCTCCCTTCCTCCCACCTACTTATAGCCTCACAGGGCTGAGAAGCCGATGGGGCGGGCGTGGGATTAACTACGCCCCGGCCCCCACGCCCCCACGATCTACCACACGCAGTAACTGCGTGAAGTTACGGCGTGGGAACCCCAACCGTCCGCACGACCGCAGCAAATCCGCTCGCATGCCGAGGCACGGTAGTGGCAGGCCCCGCCTAAGGTCCTCCCGTCGCGCGCGTGGGTGGGCAGATTGACCCAGCCACGTGGCGCCACGCGACGGACCCACAACGGGCGGCCGACCGGAAGCTTATCAGGCACGCAGCCTGGAAACCGCCGCGACGTTCAAACCTTCTGAGAGGCAGGACGGCCTTCTGCGAGTCTGACTCCGGCTAGTCGGCCTGAAGGAAGACGGCAAGCGACGCCAAGATTCCGTCCCCAGAGAGATGAAACTGTTGAGGCTCCCCGGCGTGTCTCCCGCGGCGCCTCACCAGCTTCGGGCACTACTGTCGGAGTAATGGGCCACGGGTAGGCTAGCCTGAGCCCCAGAGCCTTTCAAAACATCGGGGCCGACTGCGCCCCTCAAAGACCCCACAATGAAGAGCCGCCTCCTGGGAGGCGGCAGCGACTGTCCCTCACAGCCGAGTCCCAGAGACGGCTTCAAGACAAGCCGACTCTTGGCTGGCGACTTCAAGATAAGACGACTATGGGAGTCGGCCCGCGACTCCAACCCTCTCCTGCCTTCGCCACAATGACGGGGCGGGGGACGGTCATTGCGCGGCCATCTCTACCCTGCCTACGTGGGGCTGGCATGGCTACAGTGCGCCGTATCGCTGGAGATCTCCATCGCGACGCGGCACTGTTTCCATGTCGGCCCTGACCTCAGCCTTAGTGGGCGACGCACTGTGCCCACGACACCTACCCGTACGGCCCGAGGACGGCGGGACCGCCTGTCAACTTGAGTACCGAAGGAGGCGAGAGCGCCTCGAAGACGGCCCCGTGGGAGTCGGCCGCCTGGAGTCGGCCGGCCCCTCCCACGGCCCCCCACGCCATTAATCAGACAAGACGGGGAATGGCGACAGTGATCGCCCGCCAGATGGCGGCACTGTTTCCATGTCCCCGTGACCAAGCCAGCGTCATCAGAAGCACCGCTATAGTATCAGGCCTGTCTGCGGGGCCCTCTAGTCGGCGGGCCCCAAAAGTCGGCGGAGAAGGCGGCAGCCTGAGAGACAGACGGTTGGGACCTGCGCCCAGCCGGATTACCATTGTATCCTTGGGGGGGCAGGCCTATATAAGCCCCCCAGGGCACCCATGCAACGGGGATATCCTCTTTAGCATTAGACCGATCACACAGGAAGGAGGGAGCTAGCCTTGCCCTCTCCTACCTCCAGAAACAGCTCTAGGAGCAGCCTTGTATTCACTTTGCCATAGTGACCATGCGGAGACCCCGCAGAGCAGCAGTAGGGGTGTTATCTCCTCGGAGAGCCCTGAAGCTGGGTAAGATCCACCGGCGTGCATGTCTTCGCCTCATCCCGCTTCCGGGCATCGACGATGTTCTACTCGCTCCCACCATGATAAGCCATCCTTTGGCATATGTCGTACCCAACCCCCGACAAAGGGGAATTAAACAATGTATGAGTTGAAGAGTTACTCTCATTAGAAGGTGGGCACGGGTGATCAATCCGCTCTTCCTCCTTTTGTTCTTCGCTCCCCTCATCATCTTTTTCATCCAATGAGCTCATAGTTTCATCAATCTCTTCTTCTATAGCTGCCTGCAAAATATTAGTCTCTTCCGTGATAGCGGAGACTTTCTCAATAAATTCATTAATATCGTAATTGTATTCATAATTTTCATAGCAATATCTAAGTATAGCAAGATTTTCATTCCTCTAAACACCATCATCATCAAAAGCTTCATACTTTTCAAACAAAGATTCAATTTCATAAGCAGCCTTAAAAGCAAAAAATTCTTCTATTTGTTCAACATCATAGTAATCATATATACCATTAGCATAAGAAGCTAAGGTTTCATTATCATTAAATTTGCATGAAAAGGGAAGGTGTGGAGCCTTCATCCTAGAGCAACAAGTAATATCATATCTCAAGCATAGATCCCGAGCATACCGATGCAACATATTAATTTGATCCCATAATAGTTTCCCTTTTTGTGTAAAGCGATAATCCCTAAAGTATTCACGTTGATCCAACGTGTCTCCCATTATAAAGTTGAATGGGGTTTTCTCAGGATTACCAAAGTAGTACATAATATCTTTCAAATATTGAGAATCAAGGGTTTTAGGAGTTACCCCATCTCCATGAGTAGCAAGTACACCCAATTTTTTTGGTATTTCGTGTTCCATATCCATAACTAAAGATAGAGAACAACTTAGAATAGCAAAATAAAAATTACTTAGTGATAAAGCAAACAAGCACACACGAGAATATTCACCCCACGCTATGACTCACCGGCAACGGCGCCAGAAAAAGGTCTTGATAACCCGCAAGTATACGGGATAGTTGTAGCCTCTTTTGATAAGTAAGAGTGTCGAACCCAACGAGGAGCTAAAGGTAGAACAAATACTCTCTCAAGTCCTATCGGCCACTGATACGACTCTACGCACGCTTGACGTTCGCTTTACCTAGAACAAGTATGAAACTAGAAGTACTTTGTAGGTGTTGTTGGATAGGTTTGCAAGATGCAATAAAGTAAATATAGAGAGTGTGGAAAAGTGGTGGTAGGAGTTGTGAAATTGTCCCTAAGCAATTGACTATGTTACTAGACCGGTAATCACAATTGCAATTCGATTTGAGGGAGAGGCATAAGCTAACATACTTTCTCTAATTGGATCATATGCACTTATGATTGGAACTCTAGCAAGCATCCGCAAATACTAAAGATTCATTAAGGTAAAACCCAACCACAGCATTAAAGTATAAAGTCCCCTTTATCCCATACGCAAACAACCTACTTACTCGGGTCTGTGCTTCTATCACTCACGCCACCCACCATAAGCAAATCATAAACATATTGCAAACCCTACAGCGGAAATCCCCCACGCTTGCGCGACACGGAGGGCACAATAGGACAGCACCAATAATAAAACATGCAACTCAAACCAATCATAGCAATTCATCAATCACCGATAGGACAGCGAAAATCTACTCAGACATCATAGGATGGCAACACATCACTGGAAAATAATATGAAGCATAAAGCACCATGTTCAAGTAGAGGGTACAGCGGGTTGCGGGAGAGTGGACCGCTGGATATAGATGGGGGAAGGTGATGGAGATGTTGGTGAAGATGATGGAGGTGTTGGTGAAGATCGTGGTGATGATGATGGCCCCCGGCAGCGCTCCGGCGCCACCGGAAGCAAGGGGGAGAGAGCCCCCCTTCTTCTTCTTCTTCCTTGACCTCCTCCCTAGATGGGAGAAGGGTTTCCCCTCTGGTCGTTCGCTCCCACGGCTTGGGAGGGGCGAGAGCCCCTCCGAGATTGGTTCTATCTCTCTGTTTCTGCGTTCTCAGATCCTGCCCCTTCACCGTTTCTTTTATATCTGAAGATCCATAACTCTGATTGGGGTGATTCTTTGGCCCAGATCTTTCTCATAAAATTAGCTTTCTTGCGGCAAAAGAAGAGCGTCATCTGCCTTATGGGGGGCCCAGCTGACTCCAGGGCACGCCTGCCTCCCTAGGGCGCACCCCATATCTCCTAGCCCCCTCGGGCACCGTCTCGCGTTGATTTCACTTCCCAAAAATCACAAATATTCCAAACTAATTCTCCGTCCATTTTTATCCCGTTTGTACTCCGTTTGATATTGGGTTTCTGCGAAACAAAAAACATGCAACAGATAGGAACTGGCACTAGGCACTAGATCAATATGTTAGTCCCAAAAAATTGTATAAAAATTTGCCAAAAGTATACAAAAGTTGAATAATATTGACATGGAACAATCAGAAATTATAGATACGACGGAGACGTATCATCCTCATGGGTGCGGTGATTGAAAAGATTCAGTCCGCTGAGAGTGGACTGAATGAATCCTGCCTTAGCCTTATATAAGGCTTTGAGGTATGTTTTTAGAAACCTTTGGGAGATTGTCATAGTATGAGTAGTAGCCCCTGATGCACTGTCCGGTGAAAGAGAGAGAAAGCCCGATAGTGGATCAAATTTCCGCTTTGCAGGAGACTCAGTTATTGATGTGTATCCCTTTGTTTAAAAACAGGCGTCTGTAGAGACGACCGCCTCTCATAATGCGGAGGTGTCCGGACTAATGCAGAGTCTGGAACGGGCCGAAGAAGAACTTCGCCACATGAAGAAGCAGTTGGAGGAGAAGCAAGGTATGTCGAAACCTGTTGTTAAGTTGAGCACGAATTAGAAGTTGTGCCTGATGAAAATATTTGTATTGTATGCTCTAGGAGCGAGTGCCGAAATTGAGGCACTGAAGAAGGTTGTGGCCGAAGCCGACAAGAAGGCCGCCGCCGAGCAGGCTCTTCGTGAGAAGCACGAGGCCAAGGTCATTGAAGCTGAGCGAGAGCTCCAGGAGGCCATGAAGAAATGCGAGACCTTGGAGCAGAGTCTAGCAGGGAAATAATCCGAACTCGCCCAAGCTCTCCAAGCCACAGATGATGCTCGGCAAGAAGCCCGAGGTGCTCTGAAGGACATTCAGGAGGCACGGAAGGTTGCGGCTGGTAAGGCCTTTTGTACTAAAGGCCATTTTTATGTAGTAATGGGAGGAACTCTAAGGGACAAGCTGAATTCTTGTTTCTCCAGTTGCATTTGCAGACCTGCCACGTAGTATATCAGATGCTGCCCAGTTCTACCGGACTGAGGAGAAGAAATCTGCGGAGAAGCATTTCTGGTTGCAGTATGTGGCACCGAATTATCTGGTGCCCTTTATCGATCAGCTGAAGCAGCTGGTCGAACTGCACCAGGCGGCCGAATTATCGATGAAGGACTTGGTTGTCCGGCTGTGGCCCGCAGAGCCAATTCCAAGCAGTTACTTCAGAATCATGAAGCGGATTGTTGATGCTTGCCCTCGGCTCGATGTCATTAAGCGATCGGTCTTCATAGAGGGTGCACGCATGGCGTTGGCCTGTGCGAAGGTGCACTGGGGGAAGCTTGATGCCGAAAAGTTGATGACCGACGGACCGCCAGAGGGTAAGGAGCATCGCAAGCCCGAATTATACTATGAAGGTGTCCTGAAAGGAGCCCGCCTTGTGGCGGAACAGTGTATGAAAGACACTATATTTCCTTGAAGGCAGTCATTTGTAATGTGGGATACTGGCACTTTTATTGTTTATTGCTTGTTATATAAACATTTTTTTCTTCCTGTGCAGCTGTTTTAGTATATATAAATCCTGAGAGTTGGCCAGTCGTCGGCTTCTGCCCCCACGTAAAAAATACGGGGGTGTTCGGGACATACCTGAACACTCTTTATCCCATTTTTGGGTCCTTGAAGGAGGTGTTCATCACCGTGTAGGCAATCAGACTATAAGGCTTTATCACTCTCACTTAGCCATAGGAATTCGAGTATGGTGGGCGCAGCCCCTGGTGTTCGGAAGACCGTACTAGGGGCTCTATCGGCGCCTAATCGGAAGAACGATCCGTCGCACTTTGCATTAATAATGGCACTATTCGGAATAAATCTTTAAAGATTTTACAACCTCTCGAACAGCTGACCAGCTCTCGTTGTATCATGACAGTCAGTTTTCGCCTTTCTCTACTGAGGTGCTCGTCCGGAAGAACCGGGACACAATCGCAGTAGTTCTCCCAGCGCTACCTTAGCCGATGGAGCGGAACGTAAGGTACCAAAACATGGGAGCTGGGAAAACCCAACTAATGACCCAAGACATGATTCAGAGCTGATGCATATAGTGCTATAAGTTCGGGGTGCCGAGCGACCGAAAAGGTGGCCGGTCTTTGTTGCCATATCATGAGTACTATGAAGCCCCTGGGCCTGACACTATGTGCGGGTGCAGTTATGACGAAAAAAAGAGCGTCAATGAGGAACGACGGCCGGTGAGTGTTATTTTAGTCTACGTATTGTACTGGAGTGACATGTCTATGCGTGTCAGTATGGTTTACGCCTATGAAGAGAGGTGTGCTGGTGGAACATGTCGTGGCCGGACTGGAGGAGGCTGATTGTGAATCCTAAGTGTATCCGGATCTCCTTGGGGGGGGCTCTTATGTGTTCCCGCCTTGTGCATCCGAGCTGATTCCATGTCGCCAGTCCTGTTCTGTCGTGGCCGGACTGGAGGAGGCTGAGTGTGAATCCGAAGTGTATCCGGATCTCCTTGGGGGGGCTCTTATGTGTTCCCGCCTTGTGCATACGAGCTGATTCCATGTCGCCAGTCCTGTTCTGCGAAAAATTCAGTCTGTAAAGACAAATGCTTAAAGGCAGCTGCATGTCATATTGTGGTTAAACCGCGGGTGCCTAATCGGAGCCTGGCTAAACTAGGCTATGATGCCATAAAGTAACTCGGACTCCTCAGTTAGTGTCCGGGTAGTTGGCTGCCGAATCAAAATTTGATAAATGGGCACAACTCGATATTCCTACAGCGATATGATTTCCACTCTGAGGGTGGAGTTCGGCCTTGCCCATAATTGTGACTATGTCATGTGGGATTGGCCTGATGTTGTACCCCGTTGAGTCTAGCCAACGTGGTTCATCCCAATAGTATGTGGTAGTTACTATATAAGGGGACGATGCCGAAGACTTAATCTTGGGCATGGTATTTGTTTGGTGATCCGAAGACAACCACTAGGGTGGTGGGCCTGTAAAACATGGCCTTTGCACCTGGCGTCTTTTAGATGTTATTGATAGTTTTATGCCCATAGGGGCTCGTGTGAGGTGGAGCCCACAAACTATTCGGTCGATGGTAAGTGCAATTAAATTGCTATGGTTGATGTTGTCCGGACGGTCGATGTGATCGGAAATGATCGGTCGTATTTTTGTACTGTGGAGGTCTTCCTTTGACCTCGCCATGTTCGGTCGGCTTCTAGTTATTTGAAACCTCCCTTCCTTATTTTCGTCGCATGTCTGGCCATATTGTTTTGAGGATCCGGCATTCTCTATTGGTGTGCTTGGCCGCCACTCTGGGGGTACCATGAATTTGACATGGTTGGTCGAGTATGCTTCACGGGCCGGATGGGCCTGAGCTGTTCTTCCTCCGCTGACCGGATTGGGGGCCGCGGAATCTGGCACCAACTCCTTTGCCTTGGTCGTCATCATTATTTTTGTGACGCTTATAACTATTGCATCAAGGTTTGTGGATGCTGCCTCATGTTTCCTGGGTATTCCCCCGGACCGTGGTATATTGGCGTCGGGGTGTGGGCTTTAGGTCCTCCTTCTTGGGTTGAGGTAGCGAATTGTGCTTTGTGTGCCTTTTGGTGGGGCGGTCGAGTTCATAATCCTCGATTGCCAGGACCTTGGTCCATCTGTCTGTGAGCAAATCTTGGTCAGCTTTGAGCTGTTGTTGTTTCTTTGGCAGGCTTTTTCCATGGCCATAAGCCGTCGCTTAAAGCGAACTTGTTCCGCGGGATCCTCAGGCACACCGAATTCATCATCACCGAGGCTCACCTCGTCTTCGGAGGGGGGCATGTAGTTGTCCCTCTCCGAGTATCTGCCCGTCGCCTGTCCGGCCTGCTTGAAGGTAGGCTGATTGGGATTGTTTTCATCTTCGGCACCATTTGGATTGTTTTTGACCCCTGTGCCGGTATTGCTGTGGCGGGGCTTGGAGCGGCGTTGATGATGTTCATACTTTGCCTTCTTTCTTGAGTGGTTATCCTCCATTGCCTCATCGCCATTGGTTATTTTCGGAGTGGCCACCATATATATGTCATATGAGGATGTGGCTGTCCAGCGCCCCGTGGGCGGTGGTTCCTGTTCTTCTCCTACATCATCGTCCACACCGTCGATGTCTTCAGAGTCGAAGTCAAGCTCGTCGGTCAGATCATCGACCGTGGCGATGAAGTGGGTGGTGGGTGGGCAACGAATCCCTCTTCTCCTGCTTCCCACTCGAGCCGGACATAGTTCGACCAAGAGTCTCCTAACAAAGAGAGAGACTTTAATGAGTTCAGCATGTCGCCAAAGGGCATGTGCTGGAAGATATCCGCAGCAACGAACTCCATTATCGGAGCCCAGCCAGAATCGACAGGCTCGGGGGCACGCGGTCTGGGACCTACAACCGAACACAAGTCCAGGGGTCCGGAGACACAGGCTTCCTTGGGGATGAAATCTGTGTTCGGCTCTATTGCCGATAAGTGCGCGGCCTCCGGGGTAGGGTCCATCCACCCGTCCTCAGACGATGCAATCTACCCCGGATAATGGTCTGGGGCTCCTGCATGCGTGATATCCCGAGTATTGTCCGACATCAAGTCTAAGCCGTGCTCGTCCTGAATGTTCGGTGCTCCTGGCATAGGCCCAAATCCGTCAAGGATCAATTCTCCGTGGATATCGGCCGTGTAGTTCAAGTTTCCGAACCTGACCTGATGGCAAGGGGCGTAGCTGTTGATCTTCTCCAGATGGCCAAGCGAATTGGCCCGCAGTGTGAAGCCGCCAAACATGAAGATCTATCCGGGGAGAAAAGTCTCACCCTGGACCATGATGTTGTTGATGATTGAAGGAGCCATCAAGCCTTACAGCGACGACACAGAGGAACTCTCAATGAAAGCACCAATGTCGGTGTCAAAACCGGTGGACCTCCATCAAGAGGGCCCGAACCTGGGTAAAACATCGTGTCCCTTGCCTCATGTTACCATTAGCCTTAGACGCACAGATCGGGACCCCCTACCTGAGATCCACTGATTTTAACACCGACAGCCGCAAAGTGATATGATATGTTACATGCTAGATAGGTGTGACTTAGGATCGGGGTCCTGACACAAGAAAGGGGTTGTTGAGTTCAACTGTAGCAAGCCAGCTTTGACTCAGTGACTATCCTGTACTACGACTACTAGTACTTTCTTTGAGGTGGAAGATCGCACACGAGTCCACATATTCACCATATAAATAGACCACTATGGATCCACTCCCGTCTTCCTATGAGGAGGCCATCCGTAGCACCCACAATTATCTTACACATTTTAGAGTATCCACTTTCAGTTATCTATGAACAATGCAAGCTTTCCAAGTAGTCCATATCTGTGGACGCGGCTATTCGAATAGATCATTAACCCTGAAGTGGTATACTTCTTCACACATGCTCTCACCACTTATCGCTGTTTACACGACATGTACTTGGGAACCTTCAAGCGAAGCCCAGTGAGTGTGTCGGCCACGACCTGACTAACCACAGGAGACTCTAGTCCAGGTTTAGCGCCTATTTGTGTTCCATCCGCAAGGAAGTCTGGCTTAGGTTTCAACTACGGCCCCAAACGATGTGTGCAGGGTTTCCAAGCCCACCAAACGGGTGCCCCGATACACCGTACCATGATGTATCTACCGCATCATAGCCCACCCCTAGGGTCAGCCCTACACACGGCCTCTAACACATATCCTACAAACACTAGAAACTAGTTGCAACTCATGGAAAGAGATCAAGGCGATTAATAAGTCAAGAGAGCTTGGAGTGCCTAGAGCCCAATGTGCGGTGGTAACAGTCTTGGATCACAAACACGAAACTCGGTTCCTGAGAACGGTCCTAATGAGACAACCCACCATGTACTCCAACATGGCCCCTAACCACTACCTTTACCAAATCGGGTTCACGCACTTAGCTTTCAACAATAGGACATGTTCAACACCATTCCAATCCATCCCAGATGAATCAGAACTCACACAACCCTAAGCATAGTAGGCATAACAAGCAAGCATGAATGAGTAGGCACATCATGGCTCAAACAACTCCTACTCATGCTAGTCGGTTTCAACTATTTACTATAGAAAAGACATGTCATGCATAGGAATGGGTTCAACTACCGCAAGAAGTAACAGTTGAATCATTGTTGTCCTAATGTAGTAAAAGAGAGAAAGAGCAAGAGAGTGGAATTGTATCAGAATGATCAAAGGGGGTTTGCTTGCCTGGCACTTTTGAAGATAGTTTAGCTCTTCATCGGTGTCAACGATCACATCGTCATAATTTCTGCTACCGAGAGGAAACAAACACCGGCAAACAGAGAAGGAACACAATCAATGCAATGCAACAATCATGACATGGCAATATGCTATAATTTCAGATAATGCACCTAATAGCAAGATTGAAAGAAGCTCATTTGAACCAAAGGTTCAAATGCAAGGTTCATTTAAAGCATTTAAAATGCAATTGAAGGAGTTGTACAATTCAGTGAGTATAAATTTTTCAAACATGCATGAAAATGCCATAAATAGATTGTTTGGATTTTTTTCTGGCAATTTTTCATATATAAGTTATTTCATTCTGAGCTATGGTTGAATTACTATGATTTTTCAAAGTTTCAAACATTTCTTGGAATTTCCAAATTTATTTCTAATTAAGAAAATCCCATTAATTTTATTTATGACATCAGCACTGTGTCATCCTTGCAGTAGTAGGTCAACGGGGTCGGTCAGGTCAAACCTGACAAGTGGGGCCCACTGGTCAGTGACCAACCTCGCTAACAGAGGCTGTTATCACTAATTACCTATTTAACAGACATGGGGGGGCAACGTTTCTGTAACACATTATACTAATCATAGTAATTAACACTAACTATAAACCTAAACTAATTTTAGTCAGAGCCTGGCCCCACATGTCATAAACAAAGGGGGGCCCAGCCGTGGTCAAAGTGGGTCAAACTGGCCGGCGGTTAGCTACCGGGGACGACAGAGACAACGGGCTAGCTCAGAAATGCTCCTTTGGTGACCAAATCGGCGACGGAGAGCACCTACATGACCACCGAACTCTCTCACATCGAGTGGAGCCATTGGTTGGTGTTGGAGGAGACAAAATCAATGATGGCGACGCCGTAGGCGGTGGCCGAAGATTAGAAGAGGTTGGGCTAAGTGCTAGGGTGTACAGGAGGAGGAGCTGTTGGGTGTGATCGGCTCCTAGGGCCATTCCGAGCATGATGACATGCTCGGGCACAAGCTCCAGCAGCAGCAATGACGACAGCGACATGGACAACATCAAGGAGCTCTCGGCTCTGGTGGTTTACAAAGCTAGGGGCGTATTGGGTGCGGGGAGAGAGGGTAGAGAATCGGGGGCTCATGGTGAGTCTCCTAGGGCGGACAACAAGGACGGGGACGGTCTGGCCGGAGCCACTCATCGATGGTGATCTCGGTTGCCCGAGGTAGAAGATGACCGTGGTGATGATGAAGAAGGTCCTCCCGGCTTGCTTGGCTCGGTGTTGAGGACGAGAAGGTCATGGCGGAGCTCCTAGATATGCCAAGGGGGCATAGGGGGGCTGTGGTCGCGAAGTTCACAATGGTGCGTGGTTGGCAGCTTCAGCCACGGCGTTGGGAGGGCGAGGAAATGGGGGGGGGGAGTGAGCAAGGGGTCAACGAGATCCAGGCAGCCATTGGCTGGCGATCCCCGGCATTGCCCAAGCCGAGGAGGGGCCAGGCAGGCAGCTGCGTGCTGGCGTGCATGGGCGCCATGCTCGGCTTTGTCTCTGCCTATTGGCAGAGGTTGAAGGTGACTAGAGCGGGCCAACACAATGCTGGGTCGGCCAGTGGGCTGCCAGGTAGGCCTTCCTTCTCTCGCTACTTTATTTTATTTCCCTTTACCATTATTCTATTTGTTTTTGATTTATTTAAAATACTAACTCACTTTATTAAATTCTACAAACTATGGTGGGCACTAACTGATTTAAACTAGAGGCTCTCACCAAGTTTCGGAATATTTGGAGCTACCAAATATCATATAGGAATTAATAGCTCCAATTCAATACATTAAGAGTTAATTAAAAATCCACAATGTCCTAGCAATGTGTGCATCATTTTTGGCAAAAGTTTTCACCCATTCCAAAAATGATGAACTTTTCCGAAGGCCATTCTGGGTTCATTTAAAAGATTTAAATTTGACCCTAGTTGAAATTCATTTGGTGCTAGGGTTTATCAGTCCCCATTTCAACTTTAATTTAAATCTTAACATTCTGCATGAATGATTACGTAACTAATTACAAACAGTAATCTAGGGTTGTGACAACTCACCCACACTAAACAAGAATCTTGTTTCGAGATTCAAGATGTGAGGTAAGAGGACAGAGAGGACATGGAACTGACACAGTCTTCGAGGTCCAATTGCTCTTCTAAAAAATGCCGATTCATTGCATCATATTGATCATGGTGTCTTTCCTTTGAGAACTTCATCCAACATGACAATGATAGGAAACTCTAGAAGAATCAATCTTCTCAAAGATCGAGCAACTCATGATCAACTCGTTGAAACATCTCTCTAGTTGAGATGCAAAACACACATCGGGGTTAATGGAAAGGAGACAGATGACGAAGGTTCAAATTGGTAGGCAACAAATCCACACTTAAGTAGGATGGTGTATAGGTTTCAAAGTAGCGAGGAGTTAATTTCCATGATTCCACAATGGGGAACCTCATGGGAGGTGACTCGTCGAATTAGTCCCTTTAGGTGGCAAAAAGAATTACTTCTGATACAATCATTATCGAGTCTCTTCATTCTATGCTCAGGCAACTAACAAATAATTGTTTGAAGGAGTTTGAAGGAGACATACTCAGTTTGGGAAGGAAACTAGAGTTATAGGACAACTCGGCAAACGGAAGGCACATTCCAATTGATACCAAGGATATAAACTAGTGTCTGAGCGCGCTTTCAAGAACTTGAGCATTTCCATATTCATCAGAGATTTTCCAACATCTGTGCCAAGATCTTGGAAACTCTTCATACTACCACGATGAACAGTGGTGGAAGATGCAGATGTAAAGGAAGACAATCACTTTCTTAGATTTAACCTTGACGATGCCAAGGAAATAAAATATGGATGATTGACCGAGAGACATTTAGTACTCCGCTTCTAATGTTCCCCTTGACGTACTAGATACCATGACCATGCTTAAAGGAATCAACATGGTCTTCAAATAAAGGTCGGACTCCGGAAATATGTATGGATCCATAAGGAACTACTTCCAGAATAAGTCACACAAAATCCCCATAGAGAATATGGAAAACTGCTCATTTAAGATACTACCATAATAGATCTTCTAGCTAGGTGTGTCGGCCACACCATCAACCTTGCAGAACCTACATCACAGATCTTGGAAAAGTTCCAACCATCATACCTGACTGAGATTAAGAATCTGGTTGGTAACAGGATATTCTAGACTCAGCATGTCTAGAAGGAAAGTTTGGAACACAAATCGACAAGATGTCGTTGCGAGATTCTTGGGAAATGAACTATGGCAGCAAGCTCCAAAACATGAGCTGGCTTGCAATATACATGTGAAAAGAATGTCCAGGACAATCGTGCACCTAGAAGTCTTGCAACAAAACACTATCGAGTTCTGGATGGGAACCGTCATCAAGGATTTCGAAGTCTTTATGCAAGTCCATGGATTAGATCCCCAGTATAGAGTTCTCTTCCTTGAACAAATCAATCAGTGGCTTGGTGTGCTAGGGAAACATATTGAATGAAGGTAGCTAATCTGTCAAACCATAGAATACTTTGCACATGCATGACTGGCCTGGGATGATTCTAGAGGAACAACAACAAGCTTTCTAAAATTCAAGGCGGCAACTTGCATCAAATGCCCAGAATTAGAGGAAGTCACTTCTTACATCAAACATCTACTTCATGAGCTGGCATGAATAAAACACTTTCAAAAGTTTCCAACATTATGTTCATGTTTGACATGAATCATGGAGAAGATAAGGATGTTATCAATGGGTTCAACAACAATTCATCTAGATTTCCATGAAGATGGAATTCCACAACTATGTGAAGAAAGTGATAGAATTGGTCAGACCAAAATAATATAATGACGCATGCTCGAGGAATAACCATGAGTAACATAACATTACGAAATTCGTTGGTACTGATTTGATTTGGCGATAGCCCACACTCAAATCAAAGTTTTGACAAGATAATAGATCCTAACAACTGATCATGAGGACAAATTGATGAAGATATCACCTTTATTTAACACACACACGTAAAGATATCCCTCTGAAATGAACTAGGTTAGGCAAAGCTTTTATCTTCCAACTCTCCAGGTTGTTGTTTGGCTTCGCCAAATGGTTTAGGGGTATCCGATATAGATTCCTAGAGAAGGGGTGGTTTGTATGGAAAACCAGTTGATAACGAGCTCAACATAGCGGTCAGGGGACAACCTAGTGATATTTCTGAGAAGATATCCAAAAAATCGAAACCACCGGTATGTTATGAAGCTCGGGACCAACCTTGCATTTCGGGTAAGATGGCATGATCAAAAGATTGAGGGTTGACACAATGTGAACTCACTGATCGAAGAGTGCACCAGAAATAAGGACTAGGTAGCACGATCAATATTTAGAATGATGACTCACAATCAACACACTAAGAACGAAATTATAGTCCATTAACTACCAAGCCACGTAGTTGCTAGGAGTATTGATTTCACCCATAACAATTCATTTGTCGGCACTCCGGTTACAACCAACATGGGGACCGAAGAATGAACAATGATGGTGAGAAGTATCATTGCGTCAACAATTCATGAGAGGTGGTGCAATTCTCATGACAATTTGAACATAAAGGGGGTAATACTCCAGGGTGGAACAGACTATAAGCTGGGTTAGCATTCTTGATCTGTGGAATACAATTGCTTTGACCCAATCCTAGATATGGATGAGGTACCGGAGTTTGTTTCTCCTAGTCATCCTGAAATAGAACGGATTAACGGACCACAAAATAATATGCATCAATGAACACGAATGCATGGCATACTCTTGAATATCAATTGATAGACGATGGTCGGAATACAACTAAAGAGGGACCACTCAAAGGAACACATGATTTCGAGTTGCGGATGCATCGATTAGTATGTTGAACAAGTTCAACATATTTCTTTCGGATAACCCATGCAAAAATGTAGGATTAGCAGAGCCACAAATATCGAAATGAAGAACTCATCAAGAGCACTATTATCGTGATCTCTTGGTTCTAAAGGACTTCTGTCGAGGATGGTTCATGGTATTTGTAAGAATGATATACCACGAACCTCGAGGACTTTCAAAAAGGTTACTAATATCCTAAAGGAGCGAGCAAACACTATCCACATGAAGTAAGTAGAGTGAACTTGGGTTCAAGAACCCAGAAATGCAATACCTACTAGCTAGTTAACATCATGAGATCCTTTTGAGAATGGTGGCCAGAATCACCACACTGGGAACACAAAACATGGCTAGATTACAGGGTGGTTCTCAAAGATATCATAGTGTCATAATAATAACTTCAATCTATGTCAAGGCAATTGAGTATCTCAACACACAGAATAGTGCACTTGATCTGACCCAAAAGGACATAGGGCACAGGGAGGCAAGATTTGCAAATGCATCAGATTGTTTAGTAACCTTAGATAACTCCGACAGCGTAATGGTTGTAAATTCTTAAAAGAGATTTGAGACATCATGCAAAATGGTGGCATAACCACTCAACACCACAATATCAAAGTTCCGAGACCAATTGTTAACACGTGGAAGTATTATAAACTGAACTGAGACTTGAATCCATCATTCATATAAGGCTACGGATTAGGAACATGTGATCCTGACAGAAAGAGGAGAAGGCTAGGTCTTAATCCCTGTAGAAAGAAGAGGGTGACTCAGATCGGAAGGTCATAAGGTAAAGGAGTAAAAAGAGCCTTACCTTCCCTTCCACAATCAATTCCCTTGTGTAACCAAAGCCTTTCTAGACTCGACTTCGACCGGTTTGGCTTGGTAACCCTACAAGTAGTCATGCACTGATACCAAAGTTATCAGGACCCCGATCCTAAGTCTCACCGATCTAGCATGTAACACATCATATCACTTTGCAGCCTCACACTCGATATTCTCACAGCTGCAGACTTACAGAGGACGGGACCATTAGCACCTTTTGGATCACGTATATGAGTGTGTCTCTAGCATCCATATGGTAGAGAACCCAGGCCGACATGACTAGTCGTAAACCCAAGGAGGCACAAACTTACAGGGACAGGCATACATGACTCAGCAATCACGTGTAGGTCAGCAGCGAGTGTAACAGGGCTGTAGCAAGCTATCAGGACTTCGGTAAAACACCGCGTGACATTTCCGCAAAGGGACATACACAGGAGCAAAGAACGACACATGCCGGTGAACCCATGTGTTCCAGAATAGTAGCGAACTACCATGGCTCCGTGGAAGCACTAGGAGACATTTCCCCGTAAGAAAGGCTACCAAGAATAAACAATTATGTGTCAGATCCCACACATACTAAGATTTCAATAACATACACACAATATGCTCAATTTGTGCAAATACACCATGGCATCCCAACATAACTCTATGTATCAAGTATTTCTTTAAGAGGCTCCGAGGGGCCATACATAGCATGATATTACAAACATGAGTCTCACGACCAAACACTGATGTCATACAAGCAACAAGCATATGCAGAAGCTTAACCTGTGTGAGTATAGACACCTGAAAATAGAGAAGGCCAGGAAGCATGTTTATTTACAAGGCCCTCCATAGGAACCAGACCTCTGTTTAGGATTCCCAGGCTAATTGTTGAAGCCCACGTAGAACTATAAGTGAGACTGAAGTCTGTGCAAAACATAAATTAAGCAAATGTGAGTACATATGTACTCAGCAAGACTTACATTAGATAGCTACATATGCATCAGTATCAACAAATGGGTGGTGAGCTTAACTGCAGCAAGCCAGTTTTGACTCGGTGGCAATCATGTACTATGACTGCCAGTACTTTCTTTGAGGTGGAAGATCGCACACGAGTCCACATATTCACCATATCAATACACCACTATGGATCCACTCTCGTCTTCCTACGAGGGGCCATCCATAGCACTCACACTTATCTTGAGCATTTTAGAGTATCCACTTTCATTTATCTATGGACAATGTAAGCTTTCCAAGTAGTCCATATCCGCGGACGCGGCTATTAGAATAGATCATTAACCCTGTAGGGGTATCACCACTAGAATCAGGATCTTTGCGTGAGCTAGTTCTTTGTCGTCTGCTAGCTGACGGCAAAGAAGGTCTTCGCCATCAGTTTACAGAAAGCTCATGGTAAAGAAAGAGCGGACAACAAAGTGGGTGTTTGTCGTAAGCCTACTCTTTGTCGTCTCCTAGCATACGACAAAGAGGAAGGGTGGTCCACAAACGAGAACCAACTAAGGGCCGCTTTCTTTGCCATCTGCTAGCAGACGGCAAAGAAAATAGCCAACCTAACGACCATTTCCCCTCGGCCCTGTAACGCCCCGAATCCGATGTGCCAGGTGTATTCCAGCTGCTCGTCGTTGTTGCCATGTCATTTGCTTGCGTGTTGCATTTTTCCATGTCATCATCTGCATTTCATATGCATGTTTTTTAAAACTTGCATCCGTTCGGGTTCCCCCGGTTCTCTCTGTTGTCCGTTCTGAGCACAGCCACACTCGCACGCGCCCGTGGCACCTCCGTAATATTATTTTATAAGTGGCATAAAAATATTCTTGGAATGGGATGAAACTTCTCGAGCGGTCTTATTATAGTGTAGGTAGACCGTCTCTCAAATTTCATCGCATTCGGAGCTCGTTTGATAGCCCAACCCTCATCCGTAGCGGCACCGTTACCGTATAATTTGTCGGCCGTTTTCGGTCTCCGAAAACCATTGCCGGGCTGCTATTCTCTTCTCTCCTCTCAGCCCAACTCTTCTACACAGCCCGCTAGGCCCAACTACCTACCCCCTCCACGCCGGACCGTCCGATGGCGATTGAACGACTCCAAAACGCTCCGAAACCCCTAACCCTAGCCCCCTTTCTATATATAAAACCCTCCCCATGCCATTTTGGGCATTTTTCCTAGCCCCTAGCCTTCCCTAACCCCAGCCGCAGCTAATTCCCCCTCCTCCTCGGGATCTTCACCATCGGCCCTCCAATTTCGCGCCCCTGCAAGCCACCTCGCCACCGCCACTGGCCGGCGCCGCCGTTGCAACCCCCCTCTCCCACTCCCCGCTCGCCACCCGTCCCCCCGCTTCCCCTTCAGCCGCAGGGCCCCCTGGCCCGAAGCCAGCCCGCCGAGCCCATCCGGGGCCTGGTAGGACCCACGCGCGCCACCGCCCCTCTGCGGTGCCCGCTCCCGCAGGAACCCGCTGCCGCTCGCTGGCCCGGACACGCCCGAGCCACGCCTCCTGTCCGGTGCTCACCGCCGACCGCGCCCTGCACAGCCGCCACCTCTTCGCCAGAAGTCCCGCCGCCGGTCGCCTCTAGCTCACCCCGCCGCCTTGGACCTCGCCACCCTTCGCCGACCCCGCATCCCTCCGTTGCCGCCCCAGCTCGCCGCCGGCCGGATTTGGCCAGATCCGGTCCGGGGCCGCCTCGCCGTCGCCTCCCCGGCCTCCTCCAGCCTCGCCGGAGCGCCTCCCCGCCTCGCCGGTGTCGCGCCAAACCTCCTGCCTTCCCCTCAATCTGGTGGGATCCGGAGGAAGAGCGTCCGCGTGGGCCGAAGCGCGCGCCCCGGCCCAGCAGGCCGGCCTCCAGGCCCAGCCGACCCTCTCCCCGCTTCGTGGGCCGAGCCAATGGGTGAGCAGCCCTGTCCTTTGCCTGTGCACACTTTAGCTATCCAGCGCTCACATATTTTTTTCTGAAAACTGACCAAGTCCCCAGATCTGCTACATTTTATTCACCTATTCATCATGCCACACCTTGTTGCATACTACTCCGTTTTGTGTGTATTATATATCAGAATGTTCGTTATGAGATGCTCTACATTTTGTTAGATTGTGTCGTGTTCATTTGAGTCCGTCTTGATGACCGAATCATCGTTGCAAGAGTGCTATATGATGTTAACTTCTGTCTATTATCAAAAATTGTTGTTTTGTCTTTTTAATTGCATTTTGTGTGTGCATCCTATGAGCTTGATGTCTACATTAGTTTTGAGCTACATAATGCCATCTTTACAATGGTGCAATCCATGGATTTTTGTGAGTCTTGTAGTGAGTGCATCGAGCTCGTGAATTAGGGTACTTGTTGTTGCTGTTTTGCTAGGCTGAATCTGCTATATCCTGATGCTATGTAAACCTGCTGCTAAAAGTCATTTTGTGAATAATCTAGAGATGTTCACTAAGGATGTTTTGTTATACATGTCATGTTCTATCCATCCATGCCCCTGGTTCTATTTATAGCCTGTTGTAGCTAGTTTTAATCTTGCTCTCAATTTGCTAAATAATGTTGTTGTCATCCTGTTAAAATTAAGTTCAGTTTTGTCATGAGCTTTTCTAGTGATCCATGCACTCTATGACCATGATATTGCCGTGTTTAGCTTCATAATTATGTAATATTACTGTTGGTTGCCTTATTATACCATGTATTGCTCTGTGGTGAGTTGTAGAAGCTCACCAACATGCCTACTTATTGTTGTTCCTGCCATGTCTGAATCTGTCATATCATTTGCCATGTTTGCAAGGATGCTAGCATGTTTTCTATTGATCTTTGGAATAAGTTCAGTAAGGGAGTTTTGTTCTTTGTCTCTAGTATTAGCATGACATTCCTTTGTTTTCCATGTTAAGTTCCTGTAGCATGTCGTTTGTTAGCTCTAAACATTGCAACCTGATGTTATTTCTGCTAAGTCTGAAACTGTTATTATTTGCAATCTTGCCATGTCCTTTTGAGCATGTTCTTGTGTATTCTGGAGATAGCTCAGTGTTCATGTTTTGTAATTCTTTATCTATACATCACGTACATGCCTTTTGTTTTCACATTGAGATGCTGTAGCATATTGTTTTGATGCTTACTAGATGCCTAGTTGCTGTTTTGGACAGCTTGTCCTTTAAACTTGTATAGAGTGTATGTGTTGAACCGTTGCTCCGTTTTGAGTGTGCTCTATATGAAACTTGCTTTGAATTGCATGTAGTTTCATATTATCATGTTGCATCCTTTTTTTGAGGTGTTTGCTTGATGTTTGTATGCATTTTGCATCAATGCCATGTTTAATTTATTTTGCTCATATCTTCTAGACCGTAGCTCCGAATTAAATGAACTTTATATGTAACTTGACTAGAATCTCGTGTAGATCATTTTGGTGCATCTTAACTTGTTGTTTAACAACTTGAACATAAGGTTTATTCAGTTTTGGACCAATTTCTAAATTTGCATATGAGGACTTACCGGAATTGTTATATGTTGTTTCCGGCCTCATTTAAACTTGCTTTGATGTGTTGCTCTTGTATGCATCATCTCTTGCCATGAGTAGCTTCATGTAGCCTTGTCTTGCATCATACTTTGTTGAGAATAATGTCATGTATATGTGTGGTGTGTTTACCATGTTGTGTGCTTCTTCTTGATTGTTCCCGTTCCGTGGCGATCATGAGGATTCGTTCGTCTACGCTTGGTCCGTCTTCGTGGCTTCATCTTCTTCATGGACTCGTTCTGCTTCCTAGCAGGATTTCAGGCAAGATGACCGCTACCCTGGATCTCACTACTATCATTGCTATGCTAGTTGATTCGTTCTATCGCTATGCTGCGCTACCTATGTCTTCCTTATCAAGCCTCTCAATTTGCCATGTCAGCCTCTAACCTTTTCACCCTTCCCAGCAAACCGTTGTTTGGCTATGTTACCGCTTTGCTCAGCCCCTCTTATAGCGTTGTTAGTTGCAGGTGAAGTTAAAGATTGCCCCATGATGGACAGGATGATGTTGGGATATCACAATATCTCTTATTTAATTAATGCATCTATATACTTGGTAAAGGGTGGAAGGCTCGGCCTTATGCCTGGTGTTTTGTTCCACCCTTGTCGCCCTAGTTTCCGTCATACCGGTGTTATGTTCATAGATTTTGCATTCCTTATGCGGTTGGGTGATTTATGGGACCCCCTTGACAGTTCGCTTTGAATAAAACTCCTCCAGCAATGCCCAACCTTGGTTTTACCATTCGCCTCACCTAGCCTTTTTCCCTTGGGAGTCGCGCTCCCGAGGGTCATCTTATTTTACCCCTCGGGCCAGTTCTCCTTGGAGTGTTGGTACAAACTAGAGCACCGTGCGGGACCATCTCTTGGCAACTTGGGTTAAGTTGGTACCTGTACGCTTCGCTTATCCGGTGTGTCCTGAGAACGAGATACGTTCGACTCCTATCGGGATTGTCTACACATCGGGCGGCTTTGCTGGTCTTGTTTTACCATTGTCAAAATGTCTTGTAAACCCAGATTCCGTGACTGATTGGGTCTTCCTGGGAGAAGGAATATCCTTCGTTGACCATGAGAGCTTGTGATGGGCTAAGTTGGGACACCCCTGCAGGGTATAAACTTTCGAGAGCTGTGCCTGCGGTTATGTGGCAGATGGGAATTTGTTAATATCCGGTTGTAGATAACTTGACACCAGATTCGAATTAAAATGCATCAACCGTGTGTGTAGCCGTGATGGTCTCTTTTCGGCGGAGTCCGGGAAGTGAACACGGTTTTGGGTTATGTTTGACGTAAGTAGGAGTTCAGGATCACCTTTTGATCATTGCTAGCTTCATGACCATTCCGTTGCTTCTCTTCTCCCTCTTATTTGCGTATGTTAGCCACCATATCCTGCTTAGTCGCTACTGCAACCTCACCACTTTTCCTTTCCTTACCCATTAAGCTTTGCTAGTCTTGATACCCATGGTAATGGGATTGCTGAGTCCTCGTGGCTCACAGACTACTACAACAACAGTTGCAGGTACAGGTTTTGTGATGATCTTGACGCGAGAGCAATGCTTACTTGTTTTGGAGTTCTTCTTCTGCTTCTTCTTCGATCAGGGGCTGTTTGAGTTTCTGTTTTTGTTTCAGCCGTAGTCGGATGATGCTCTAATGTATGATGATGTTGTATTCGTGTGGCATTCAATGCCTCTTGTATGTATCCCCTACTTTTATGTAATGGTACGATGTAATGATATCCACCTTGCAAAAGCGTCTCCAATATGCACTTCTATCCATGGTGGGACCTTCGAGTCCTTTAGGATAGGGTCGCATATTGGGCATAACAAGTTGGTATCAGAGCCTCGACCGACCATAAGAGCCCCCTTGATTGATCGTAGTTGGCCGTTGTTGAGTCTAGAAGAAAACTGTTTTCGGAGTCTAGTTATATCGGAGAGTAGGAATTCTTTGTACTCCTCAGCCCTTTCGTCGCTCTGGTGAGGAATCTTGATGTAGGTGTTCTGAATTACTCCTCTTCCCCTTCAAATTTTTCTTTAGGATCACATAGTTTTTTTTTTGATTGTTGTTCCTCAGATCTTTGCATCCGGTGCATTTCTCGTCAAGTTGACTCGAGCCTCTTCATCTTTGCCAAGTTCAATCCTAAGTTGTCTTCTTTTCCCACCCACCCACCCTTTTTCTTCTTGGATCTGGAGTCCGTAATCGAGTATTCTTCCTACTCGTGCGAAGTCTTTGTTTTCTTTCCTCAATGATTTCAACCGGTGTTTTCTCTTCAAGATATTCGTCGGTTCCCCCTTCCAAGTTGCCTTTGTTTTTCCCGCCCTCCCACCCTTTTTCTTCCCGGAGTTTGAGTCTCTTTCGACCATCAATTTCATTCGTGTGGAGCATCTTCAGTTTTTTGTCAATTGTTTCAACCGGTGAATTCTCATTTTGTTCGACATTCTTCATCTCTTTTTCTTATTTGGTGGATTCAATTCTAAATTTCGGTAGTGATTATATTCTTTTCCTCGGCTCAAGTGTTTTTCCTGCTCGTTTTCCTCTCGCCATTCAATCATTCCGGAGTTCGGAAGACATCTCAGGAGATTCGTCTGTGTTCCAATTAATTCGAGGTTATCACCTCATTCAAATATTTCAATTGTTCCGGTGCTTCATCTATCTGTTCAACAATCCTTTTCAAATGGTGTTTTCTTTTAGTGGGCCCTAACCCACAAGTTTTTTCCCAGGATCTTACCTGACTCTTCTAATTCTCCCGGAGTTATTCTCAAATTCTTTTCAAGTGTGACATAAGAATGGATCCCATCAGTCACATGCCTTCTCCAAGATCTCTTTCAAATTCTTTTTCATTGTTGACTTAACCTCTTCGCTTTTCATTCTCCCAGAGTATCTCAACAATTTTAGTGTTCTTTCTCGTCGTCATTCTCAACTTTTGAAGACCGAAGAAGAGTTTCTCTTAAATCTTGTCTGTTCTCCCGAAGATTCATGTCGCTAGCTTGATGCTATCCGCTCAAATTATTTCCAGTCATGCAATTCTTTTTCATCCATCCGGAGTATTTCAGGAGTTGCTTTCCCTCTCGATCATCCAGAGGTCATCTTTTTGGAATATTTCTTCGTTCTAAGTTTTCAGCATTGTTCTCTCAATTATTCTATATCTGTGCCCCTTCGGTCGTCTCAATATTCTTCTGGTGCTTCGTTCAAGTATTCTTCAATCAGTTCGCGATCTCTTTGTTCTCTTGTCTCTAAATTCCCTCAAGTATCTTCGTGCTTGCTCTAATTCTTCCCAGTGATTCATGCTCTTCCATCAGCCATTTTCGAATTCTTACGGTGGTTCGTTCAAGATTCTTTTTCCTTGATTATCATTTTAATCCATCGTTCTTTTGAATCCTACCGGTGGTTCATGAAGACTTTCTCAAGTTTTGCGCCATATACCCCCCCCCCCTTAATCCTTTTCAAGAAGAATAAGTAGTATGCAAAATCCATTGCTTGTCATCAATTTAATTTGATGAAGGATAAGCATACAATCAATCTTATTCTTATTTCCTCAAAGTGAGTAATCCCTTCCTTCGGAGTTTGTTCTTGTTGAATTAATTCTAGTTCCAAGTGTTTTCATCTTTTCTTTTCCGGAGTTCAAATTTCCTCCGCCATTTCATCGGAACCTCCATCTAAATCACCGCAAGGTTCATCTTATTCTTTCTTCCTTCATTCTATCTCATCATCCTTTTTGTCACCGGCGTTCTTCATGGTGGTTCTTCATGATTTAATTCATTCTTCAAGAGTTAATCAAGATTCTTGTTGGTGTAGTTCAAGTACCTTTTCCTCTTGCGTCTCGAAGTGCAATTAATTCTCCGTTTTCTCCTGAAGTGAAGTTTTGCATTTCTTCATTCTTCTCAACTATTCAGACATTGGTTGTGGTCTAATTTCACCTCAAGTTTTGAGTTGTTTTTGATAAGTCCACAACAAGCTTATTCTTTCGTTGTTGATTTTCTGAACAAGTCCGTTCAACCCTTCCTTCTATGTTCTTGTCATTCCATTCCTTCAATTCTTCCGGAGACTTTGTGTTGTTCATCTCATCAAGTGTCATCCCATAGGGTGAAGTTCATGTTCTATTCCTTCCATTTTCAGTCGGAGTGCTGCCTAAATTCTTCCATTCTTATTCCTTTTCTATCTTGTTCTAACCGGAGTGCTTTCAGAGTCTATCTTGTTTCCATGGGCATTTGATTTTCGTCATATTTGTCGTTCATCTTTTCTAACCAAGTGCTCTCGACCTTGTTCATCTTCTCTCTTGCATTCTTACTTCACCTCTTCCTTTTTTCTCTTCCATCTCGTTCCTAAGATCTCGGGACGAGATCTCTTGTTAGTGGAGGAGAGTTGTAACCCCCCGAATCCGATGCGCCAGGTGTCTTCCAGCTACTCGTCGTTGTTGCCATGTCATTTGCTTGCGTGTTGCATTTTGCCATGTCATCATATGCATTTCATCTGCCTGTTTTTTAAAACTTGCATTCGTTCGGGTGCCCCCGGTTCTCTCCGTTGTCCCTTCTGAGCACAGCTACACTCGCACGCGCCCGTGGCACCTCCGTAATATTATTTTATAAGTGGCATAAAAATGTTCTTGGAATGGGATGAAACTTGTTGAGCGGTCTTATTATAGTGTAGGTAGACCGTCTGTCAAATTTCATCGCATTCGGAGCTCGTTTGATAGCCCAACCCTCATCCGTAGCGACACCGTTGCTGGTTTATTTGTCGGCCGTTTTCGGTCTCCGAAAACCATTGCCGGGCTGCTATTCTCTTCTCTCCTCTCATCCTAACTCTTCTACACAGCCCGCTAGGCCCAACTACCTACCCCCTCTGCTCCGGACCGTCCGATGGCGATTGAACGGCTCCAAAACGCTCCGAAACCCCTAACCCTAGCCCCCTTTCTATATATAAACCCCTCCATGCCATTTTGGGCATTTTTCCTAGCCCCTAGCCTTCCCTAACCCAGCAGCAGCTAATTCCCCCCTCCTCCTCGGGATGTTTGCCACCGCCCCTCCATTTTCGCGCCCTCCAAGCCACCTCGCCACCGCCACTTGTTGCACCGCCACTGGCCGACGCCGCCGTTGCAGCCTCCCTCGCCCACTCCCCGCTCGCCACCCGTCCCCCCGCTTCTTCCTCAGTCGCAGGGCCCCCCTGGCCCGAAGCCAGCCCGCCGAGCCCATCTGGGGCTCGGTCGGACCCGCGCGTGCTGCCGCCCCTCTGCGGTGGCCGCTCCCGCAGGAACCCGCCGCCGCTCGCCGGCCCGGCCGCGCCCGAGCCGTGCCTCCTGTCCGGCGCTCGCCGCCAGTCGCCTCCAGGTCACCCCGATGCCTCGGACCACGCCGCTCTTCGCCGACCCCGCATCCCTCCGCCGCCTCCCCAGCTCGCCGCCAGCCGGATCCGGCCAGATCCGTTCCGGGGCCTCCTCGCCGTCGCGTCCCCGACCTCCTCCGGCCTCGCCAGGGCGCTGCCCTGCCTCGCTGGCGTCGCGTTGAACCTCCTGCCTTCCCCTTGATCCGGTGGGATTGGGACGAGGAGCGACCGCGTGGGCCGAAGCCCACGCCCCGGCCCAACAAGCCGACCTCGAGGCCCAGTTGGCCCCCTCCCTGCTTCGTGTGCCGTGCCAATGGGTGAGCAACCCCTGTCCTTCGCCTGTGCACACTTTAGCTATCTAGCACTCACATATTTTTTTCTGAATATTGACCAAGTCCCCAGATCTGCTACATTTTGTGCACCTGTTCATCATGCCATACCTTGTTGCATACTACTCCGCTTTGTGCGTATTATATATCAAAATGTTCATTGTGAGATGCTGTACACTTTGTTCCATTGTGTCATGTTCATTAGAGGCTATCTTGATGCCCGAATCATCGTTGCAAGAGTGCTATATGATGTTAACTACTGTCTCTTATCAGAACTTGCTATTTTGTCTTTTTCATTGCATTTTGTGTGTGCATCCTATGAGCTTTATGTCTACATGAGTTTTGAGATACATAATGCCATATTTAAAGTGGTGCAATCCATGTATTTTTGTGAGTCTTGTAGTGAGTGCATCGAGCTCGTGAATTAGGGTACTTGCTGCTGCTGTTTTGCTAGGCTGAATCTGCTATATCCTGATGCTATGTAAACCTGTTGCTACAAGTCATTATATGCATAATATGGAGATGTTCACTAAGGATGTTTTGTTATACATGTAATGACCTATCGACCCATGCCCCTGGTTGCATTTATAGCCTGATGTACCTTGTGGTAATGTTGCTCTCAAATTGCTAAATAATGTTGCTGTCATCCTGTTAACATTACGTTCAATTTTGTCATGAGATTTTCTAGTGATCCATGCACCCTATGACCATGCTATTGCCATGTTTAGCTTCGTAATTATGTAATCTTACTGTTGGTTTCCTTATCATGCCATGTATTGCTCTGTGGTGAGTTGTACAAGATCACCAACATGCCTACTTATTGTTTTTCCTGCCATGTCTGAATCTGTCATATCATTTGCCATGTTTGCAAGGATGCTACCATGTTTTCTGTTGATCTTTGGAATAAGTTCAGTAAGGGAGTTTTGTTCTTTGTCTTTAGTATTATCATGACATGCCTGTGTTTCCCATGTTAAGTTCCTGTAGCATGTTGTTTGATAGCTCTAAACATTGCAACCTGATGTTATTTCTACTAAGTCTGAAACTGTTATTATTTGCAATCTTGCTATGTCCTTTGAGAATGTTATATTGTTTTGTGGAGATAGCTCAGTGTTCATGTTTTGTAATGCTTTACCAATACATCACGTCCATGCCTTTTGTTTTCACGTTCATATGCTGTAGCATATAGTTTTGATGCTTGCTAGATGCCTAGTCGCTGTTTTGGACAGTTGTCCTTTAAACTTGTATAGAGTGTATGTGTTGAACCGTTGCTCCGTTTTGAGTGTGCTCTATGAAACTTGCTTAGAATTGCATGTAGTTTCATCTTAGCATGTTGCATCCTTGTTTTGAGGTGTTTGCTTGATGTTTGTATGTATTTTGCATCAATGCTATGTTTAACTTGTTTTGCTCATATCTTCTAGACCGTAGCTCCGAATTAGATGAACTTTATATGTAACTTGACTAGAATCTCATGTAGATCATCTTGGTGCATATTAACTTGCTGTTTAACAACTTGAACATAAGGTTTATTCAGTTCTGGACCAATTTCTAAATTTGCATATGAGGACTTACCGGAATTGTTATATGTTGTTTCCGGCCTCATTTAAACTTGCTTTGATATGTTGCCCTTGTATGCATCATCTCTTGCCATGAGTAGCTTCATGTAGTCTTGTATTGCATCATAATTGGTTGAGCATCATGTCATGTATATGTGTGGTGTGTTTACCATGTTGTGTGCTTCTTCTCGATAGTTCCTGTTTCGTTGCGATTGTGAGGATTCGTTCGTCTACGCTTGGTCCATCTTCGTGGCTTCATCTTCTTCATGGACTTGTTCATCTTCCTAGCGGGATTTCAGGCAAGACGACCGCTACCCTGGATCTCACTACTATCATTGCTATGCTAGTTTATTCGTTCTATCGCTATGTTGCGCTACCTATCTCTTGCTTATCATGCTTCCCAATTTGCCATGTTAGCCTCTAACCTTTTCACCCTTCCCAGCAAAACATTGTTTGGCTATGTTACCGCTTTGCTCAGCCCCTCTTATAGTGTTGTTAGTTGTAGGTGAAGTTGAAGATTGCCCCACAGGATGATGTTGGGATATCACAATATCTCTTATTTAATTAATGCGTGTATATACTTTGTAAAGGGTGGAAGGCTCGGCCTTATGCCTGGTGTTTTGTTCCACTCTTGCCGCCCTAGTTTCCGTCATACTGGTGTTATGTTCCTTGATTTTGCGTTCCTTACGCGGTTGGGTGATTTATGGGACCCCCTTGACTGTTCGCTTTGAATAAAACTCCTGCAGCAAGGCCCAACCTTGGTTTTACCATTCGCATCACCTAGCCTTTTTCCCTTGGGAGTCGCGCTCCCGAGGGTCATCTTATTTTACCCCCCGGGCTAGTGCTCCTTGGAGTGTTGGTCCAAACTAGAGCATCGTGCGGGACCATCCCTTAGCAACTTGGGTTGCGTCGGTACCTGTATGCTTTGCTTATCCGGTGTGTCCTGAGAACGAGATACGTGCGACTCCTATCGGGATTGTCGACACATCGGGAGGCTTTGCTGGTCTTGTTTTACCATTGTCGAAATGTCTTGTAAACCCGGATTCCGAGACTGATCGGGTCTTCTTGGGAGAAGAAATATCCTTCATTGACCGTGAGAGCTTGTGATGGGCTAAGTTGGGACACCCCTGCAGGGTATAAACTTTCGAGAGCCGTGCCCATGGTTATGTGTCAGATGGGAATTTCTTAATATCCGGTTGTAGATAACTTGACACCAGATTCGAATTAAAATGCATCAACCGTGTGTGTAGCCGTGATGGTCTCTTTTCGGCGGAGTCCGGGAAGTGAACACGGTTTTGGGTTATGTTTGACGTAAGTAGGAGTTCAGGATCACCTCTTGATCATTGCTAGCTTCACGACCGCTCTGTTACTTCTCTTCTCGCTCTTATTTGCGTATGTTAGCCACCATATCCTGCTTAGTCCCTGCTGCGACCTCACCACTTATCCTTTCCTTACCCATTAAGCTTTGCTAGTCTTGATACCCATGGTAATGGGATTGCTAAGTCCTCGTGGCTCACAGACTACTACAACAACAGTTGCAGGTACATGTTTTGTGCTGACATTGACGCGAGAGCAATGCTTGCTTGTTTTGGAGTGCTTCTTCTGCTTCTTCTTCGATCAGGGGATAGGTTCCAGGTCGGCAGCCTGGGCTAGCAGGGTGGATGTCGTTTGAGTTTCTGTTTGTGTTTCATCCGGACTCGGATGATGCTCTAATGTATGATGATGTTGTATTCGTGTGGCATTCTATGCCTCTTGTATGTATCCCCTACTTTTTTGTAATGGTACGATGTAATGATATCCACCTTGCAAAAGCATCTCCAATATGCGCTTCTATCCTTGGTGGGACCTTTGAGTTCCTTTAGGATAGGGTCGCATATTGGGCGTGACAGCCCCACCCCACTAGCTACTCTCTTTGTTGTCTCCTAGCAGATGACAAAGAAATTAAACCTAACTAAAAAACGGTCGGCCCCGCGCCCCATCCCTCTCTCCCCCCCTCTCTCACCTCACCCACGCAGCCCCTGTGTTGTCGTCCCCGTGCCCCCGGCCCCGCCGACGACCCCCACCGCCCCCGACCCCCATCGCCCCCGACCAGCACCCCCCCCGATGCGCCTGACCCCCCATTGCCCTGGCGTCCCGCCCGCTCAGGCCGCCCGCTTCCCTGGTGCCTCGCTGCCCATCGCTGATTCGCCCCCGCCACCCGAGGCTCCGCGCCCCGCCGGCCGTCGCCGCTCCGCCCCTGGTGAGGTTTCTTCCCTTTTTTCTTGCTGTTTTTTGATTTAGGTTAATTAGTTAGTTAGTTAGTTAGTTTTTAGGTTAATTAATTAGTTGTTTTACCCTACTGTACATAGGTTAATTAGTTAGTTAATTACTATTTTACGTTAATTACTTAGTTAGTTAGTTCATTAGTTAGTAGGTGGTGTTTTACCCTACTATACATAGTCAAAAAAAGGAGATTTAGGTTAATTAGATTTTAGTTGATTTTAGGTTAATAGATTTTAGTTGATTTTAGGTTAATAGATTTTAGGTTAATAGATTTTAGGTGATTTTAGGTTAGTAGATTGTAGTTGATTTTAGGTTAATAGATTTTAGTTGATATTAGGTTAGTAGATTTTAGTTGATTTAGGTTAATTAGTTCATCTAGGTTGATTAGTTGAAGAAGAAAAAGAAGACAAGAGGAAGAAGGAAAATAAGGAAATGAAGAAGAAAAAGAAGACAAAAGGAAGAAGGAAAAAGGAAGAAGAAGAAAAAGAAGTAGAAGTGGAGATGAAAAAAATAAGTAGAAGTAGAAGATGAAAAGAAGTAGGAAAAGTAGAAAAGGAGGGTCGCCAATGGAAAAGAGGATCATCGAGTGGTCGAGGGCTCGAGGATCGAGGGGAAAATGAGTCGAGGGCCTAGGGCTCAAGGATCGAGGTGTAGAGGGGTCAATGATCGAGGGGGGAATCGAGGGTCTAGGGCTTGAGGATCGAGGGAAAAATGGGTCAAGGGTCGTGGAGGGGTCGAGGATTTGCCATCCCAACCACGAAACCCAGACCCCGACACGACAACCCAACCCCGTCTCGACACCCCGACACCGCGACCCCGACACAGCGCCCCAACACGGCACCTCCGACCCCGACACAGTACCCCGACACGACACCACCGACACCCTGATCCCCGACACGACACCCCGAGACCCTGACACGGCACTCCTGACCTCGACACCCCGACCCCAACACGACACCCTGACCCCTCCTCGACACCCTAACATCGCGACCCCGACACGGCACCCCCGACCCCGACGCAGCACCCCGACACGACACCAACGACACCCCAACACGACACCCCAGACCCCGACACGTCACCCCAGACCCCAACACGACACCCCGACCCTGAAACGACACCCCCGACACCCCGAGACCTCGACACGGCACCCCCAACCCCGACACAGCACTTCGACCCCGACACGACGCCCCCGACACCCCGACACCTCCCGAAAAAGGTGCTCTTCGGCCTTCCAGAGGCCAGAGGCCGACGGGGTCACATATTTGTGAGTTATGAGTTTGATCAGGTATTCAATTGTTATTATGTAAATATATATATTATTAATTAGTTCATGTTGTACTAATTTCGTTTATTCTTTGTCATTGCAAGTGTTGACGGATGGTGGGCACGAGTCGAGAGTGCTCCGAGCCTCCTTCCTCGCGCATGCTAGGAGGTCTGCTCTTATTCCACCCTGGCACCTTCGGAGAGCACTGGTAGACAGCATGCAGACACCGTCCAATGCTTCTTCTTCCGCCGGGAGAGGTCAGGGGAAGATGAAGAGGGGTGCAGCTAGAGGTGGGGGTGGCAGCGGGAGAGGTAGGAAGGCTGTTGCGCCTTCCTCGCCGCCACCCCAGCTAATTCTCTGGACCATCAGAGTGCTCCGTCTCAGGTGGACCCATCTGACGTGGACCCTTCTCGGACTTCGGTCCACGAGCCTCAGGCCGACGAGCCTCGGGTCACGAGCCTACGCTCGACGAGACTCGGGTCCCAGAGTCTTCATTCCAGGAGACTCGGGTTCCAGAGTCTTCGTCCCATGTGACTCCGAAGACTAGTGGCCATGCTGATGGTGGCGAGGACACCTTTTCAGACGATAGCTATAGCGAGGGTGAGCTGGTTGAGGGGGGCAAGCAAGTCTACCAGCGTGGTGGTACCAAGCTCCCGTCCGTGCCGGCGACCCGCGACCAGAGGTGGTTGATTGTGCCTTCATGTTTCTTTAAATTAATATCTGATGTGTTGGCCTTGTCATACTGCAGGGGTTGGATACACGCCTCTGGTGTCTGCAGGTCCAACCAGGTACTTGGTGTGCTTTGCCGGCACCACTTCCCGAGGTGGGTCACGTTGCCTGGTGAGGGTGAGGTTCCACAACTAGCACTGACCTGGGAGCTGTATGAGGCTTCCCCGGCCTCGCTGGAGGAGAGGATCGATGGTGTCGTGTGCGAGACAATGGCCGACATTGTGAGACAGCAGTTTTGGACAATTTCTCCTTTACAGAATTAAAAATGGACAGTGCCTACTCATTGTACTAATCAGTGTTGTCTTGTTTGATTGCAGACCATCTACAGGTGTCTTGAGGAACATGAGGCAGCCACGACTATGGTTCTCGAAGCCAAGTGCTAGAGCCTACTTTAGAAATTACGACACGAGGCTCGGGTGTAGGCTGTTCGAGACTATTACGCCTCGACTAACATTAGGAGGGACAAGAAGAAGTGCCGCGTCAAGTATCTGAGTAAGGAGAAGTACATGAAGGTAATTACATATTCTTAAGTACTTGTACTTAGTTTACTTGATTTGATTCGTTGGCATAGCAGAATTTCTCTTTGTTTAACTTAGGTGCCCCCGAGATGGTGTGCAGAGAGGATGGACTGTTGGGACAGGTTGGTGGATGAGTGGTTCTCTCCCTAATGGCTAGCCGTCCACAACAAGGCCAGGGATAAGCGTGCCCTGATGCAAGGTGTGCCACACCATCAAGGGAGCTCCAACCTATTTGAGTATGGGCATCACTTGGTATGTGGTTTGAGCCCTTAACAATTCATGCAATTTCATTCTTCATGCTAGCTTGAGCCCTAAACTAATATTTTGTTCCTCTCTTTTAGGCACGACACCACAAGAAGGAGGTGCCACCGCTCTATGACCTCTATGCCATGACCCATAGTGCCCCGTACAAGAAGGCCAAGGCATTCTCGGAGGATGTCCTCGATCATCCAGAGAGATTCACGAACATCTCCTACCACAACAAGCTCGTGAGGTACAGAGACTTTGGGAAGGCGATGAAAGGGGAGGACTTCAACCCGAGCCAGAGTCCTTTTGATCCTGAGCTCGTGATGATATCTGGTGACGAGAGGAAACATGGCTTGGTAGCCATTGGGGATGGATAGATACGTTGTCCTAGAAGTCTCCCGACGATCAAGAAGCGCCAGACGAGGTATCTTCATGAGATGAGGCCTCGACCACGGCCAATGGAGCTTGCTATCGAGGACAAGGCCCATGAGCTTCTGGCGGAGGCAAATAGGCAGGCAGCATAGAGGGAGAGGGAGTTGGAGGAGAGGATGGCTAGTCTATTGGTGGCGGAGAGGAACCGGAACGACGCGTCTCACTGGGCCCTATACAAGATCCTCGTGGTAAATTTCTCATTCATATTAGCCAAATCATGCACGTAATGTTCGTTTCATTGCTAACGAATATGACTGACTCGTGAAAACTAAATGTGCAGTTCATGTGCGAGAAAAACCTCCGTCGATGCCCCAGATTGGTATAGCGGACATGGTGAGTTTCATTTGAATGGTCATTATTTGCTAGTATTCACATTTCAGTTGCATCATCCTAACTAGACATTGCAAATTATCTTTGGTGCAGCATGCCTCCCGAGAAGCATCGACCAATCCTTCTCCGTCTTGCACTGGCGCAACCCCGACCGGTCCTTCTTCGTCTGGCACCAGCGTAAACCCGACCGGTCCTTCACCTCCGTGATGATGGTAAGTTTTCCGAAGTGTTTTCCTTAACAAATGTATATTTAGCTTAAGAAATGGCCTACATAGCTCTAAAATGACCTATACTTAGCTTATTTTCCTTGAAAATGACATAACAAGCTTACTTAGTTCCAAAATGACATATTTTACCTAGGATAGATATAAAATGACCTATACTTAGCATTTTTTCCTCCAAGATGACTTGATATGCTTAGTTAGCTAAAAATGGCATAACTTCCTAGGATACCTCAATAATGATCTATACTTAGCTTAGCTAGTTCATTTATCACATAATTAGCTCACTTGGATAAAACATGGCATAATAACCTAGGTTTAGCTCCAAAATGACCTATACTTAGCTTATTTTCCTCGAAAATGATATAATAACCTTACTTAGCTCCAAACTGACATACGTTACCTAGGATAGCTATAAAATGACCTATACTTAGCATTTATTCTTACAAAATGACAAGATATGCTTAGTTAGCTCAAAAATGGCATAACTACCTAGGTTGACCTATACTTAGCTTCTTTAGTTCATTTATGACATACTTAGCATACTTAGGTAAAAAATGGCATGATAACCTTGGTTTAGCTCCAAAATGACATAGGCTTAGCTTATTTTCCTCCAAAATGACAAAATAACCTTACTAAGCTCCAAAATGACCTATTTACCTAGCTGAGCTCTAAAATGACCCACACTTAGAATTTTTACCTAGCTTAGCTAAAAAATGGCATTTTTACCTACTTAGTTAGAATAAGAAGGAGATAAAGAAGAGGAGAGGAGAAAAGGAAACAGAACAAAAATTCTTCTGCTTCTTTTTCTTCTTCATCTTCTTGTTCTTCTTCTTCTTCTTCTTCTTCTTCTTCTTTTTTCTTCTTCTTCTAGCTAGCCTTCTTCTTCTTCTTCTAACTTTCTTATTTCCCAATTTGAAGATTTTCTTTGGATGAGGAGCTTGCATTCATGGAGTCTATTCTTCTCCTTGTGATTCATTTTGTTTTGATTTTGTATGATGAACTTTGTTGGAGGAAACTTCTTGTTGGATATGTGTTGGAAACTTGTTGGATATGTTTATGGGTATGTGTTGTTGCAAACTTTTTGTTGGATGTGTTGGATATGTTGTTGGATATGTGTTGGTATGCTTGTCTATATATATCTTGAAATTTATATATATATATATATATATATATATATATGAAATTTTGTGAAATTGAATGAATTTAACAAAAAAACAGAAAACATTGGGGCTATATAGGCTCTTTGCCGTCTGTTGGCAGACAACAAAGAGCTTTGCCATCTGCTGGCAGACGAAAAAGACCATTGCACCCTTGTTGTCTGCCAGCAGAGGGCATAGCATGCCACGTGGTAGCACCTGGGGGCTGGCCTATTTGGTTACTTTGCCGTCCGCTGGCAGACGACAAAGGTGCAATGGTCTTTGCCTTCTGCTAGCTGATGGCAAAGCACGCCGTTAACCCCTTAATGAACCTAAGCTGGCACGTATTTCATCCAGGCCCTTTGTTGTCTGCTGGCAAACGACACAGATGCAATGGTCTTTGCCATCAGCCAGCAAACGGCAAAGAGCCCTTTGCCGTAGTCTGTTCAGCCGGACGTGTTGCCATCTCCTGGCTGACGGCCATCAGCCTGGCATGCCTTTGCCGTCAGCCATGGCAGATGTCAAAGTTCCTGATTCTTGTAGTGTATACTTCTTCACACATTCTCTCACCACTTATCGTCGTTTACATGGCATGTACTCAGCAGCCTTAAGGCAAAAGCCCAGCAAGGGTGTCGGCCACGACCTGACTAACCACATGAGACTCTGGTCCAGGTTTAATACCTATTTGACTTCCACCTTCAAGGAAGTCCGACCGAGGTTTCCACTATGACCCCAAACAATGTGTTAAGGGTTCCCGAGCCCACCAAATGCATGCCCTGTACATCGTGCCACAATGTATCTACACATCATAGCCCACCCGTAGGGTTAGCTCTATGCACGTCCCCCAACACATATCCTACAAACACTAGAAACTAGTTGCAACTCCTGGACAGAGATCAAGGCGGTTAATAAGTCGAGAGAGCTTGGAGTGCCCGGAGCCCAATGTGTGGTAGTAACTGTCTTTGATCACAAACACGAAACTCGGTTCCTGAGGACGGTCCCAATGAGACAACCCACCATGTACTCCTACATGGCCTCTCACCACTACCTTTACCAAATTGTTTTCACACACTTAGCTTTCAAAAGTAGGACATATTCAACACAGATGTTCAACACCATTCCAATCCATCGTAGATGAATCAGACCTCACACAACTCTAAGCATAGTTGGCATAACAAGAAAGTATGAATGAGTAGGCACATCATGGCTCAGACAACTCCTACTCGTGCTAGTGGGTTTCAACTATTTACTATAGAAAAGACATGTCATGCAGAGGGGTTCAACTACCGCAAAAAGTAACAGTTGAATCGCTGTTGTCCTAATGCAATAAAAAAGAGAGCAAGAGCGAGAGGTGATTGTATCAGAATGCTTAAAGGTGGTTTTGCTTGCCTGGCACTTCTGAAGATAGTTTAGCTCTTCATTAGTGTCAACGATCACATCGTCGGAACGTCTGCTATTGAGAGGGAACAAACACCGACAAACAGAGAAGGAACACAATCAATGCAATGCAACAATATGATGCATGATCATGACATGGAAATATACTGTGATTTGAGCTAATGCGACTAATAAAAAGATTAAAAGAACCTCATTCAAAGGCAAGGCTCATTTAAAGCATTTAAAATGTCATTTAAGGAGTTGTACAATTCAGTGAGTATAAGTTATTCAAACATGCACGATAACACCATAAACATATTGTTTGGATATATGATAATTTTTTATATATAAATTACTTCATTCTGCACTACAGTTTAATTACTATGATTTTTCAAAGTTTCAATCATTTATTGGAATTTCCAAATTTATTTCTAATTAAGAAAATCCCAGTAATTGTATTTATGACGTCAGCAGTGTGTCATCCTTGCATAACCATGTCAACGGCTCGGCCAGGTCAAACCTGACCAGTGGGCCCCACTGATCAGTGACCCACCTCACTAACAGAGGCTGTTAGCGCTAATTACCTATTTAACAGATGAGGAGGCCCACGTGTGTGTGTAACACATTATATTAATAAGAGTAATTAGCACTAACTATAAACCTAAACTAATTTTAGTCACATACTGGCCCCACTTGTCATGGACACAGGTTGGCCAGCCATGGTCAAAGTGGGTCAAACTGACCGGCGTTTAGCCGCCGGCGATGACATAGAGAGCGGGGTAGCTTAGAAATGCTCCTCGGGCGACCAAATTGGCGGTGGAGAGCACCTACATGATCCCCTAACTCTCCTGCAACTAAATCAACGGAGACGCTGACTTAGGCTGTGGCTGGAGCCCAGATGAGGTTCGGTTTAGCGCTAGGGTATACAGGAGGAGGAGCGTTTGGGTGTGATCAGCTCTTGGGGCCATTCCGAGCACGATGACGCGCCCGGGCACAAGCTACAGTGATGATAGCAACATGTCCGGCGTCGAGGAGCTCTCCACTCTGGTGGTTTACAGAGCTGGGGGGAGCTATCGGGTGCAGGGAGAGAGGTGCTACCTCTTGAGCACTACGTTGGTTTTCCGTTGAAGAGGAAAGGGTGATGGAGCAAAGTAGCGTAAGTATTTCCCTCAGTTGTTGAGAACCAAGGTATCAATCCAGTAGGAGGCTCCTCAAAAGTCCCTCGTACATACACAAACAAACAAGAACCTCGCAACCAACGCGATAAAGGGGTTGTCAATCCCTTCACGGAAACTTGCGAAAGTGAGACCTAATAGAGATAATAAGATAAGATAAATATTTTTGGTATTTTTATGATATAGATTGGAAAGTAAAGATGCAAATAAAAGATAGATGGAAAACTTATATGATAAAAGATAGACCCGGGGGCCATAGGTTTCACTAGTGGCTTCTCTCAAGATACCATAAGTATTACGGTGGGTGAACAAATTACAGTCGAGCAATCGATAGAAAAGTGAATAGTTATGAGATTATCTAGGCATGATCATGTATACATGCATCACATCCGCAACAAGTAGATCGAAACGATTCTGCATCTACTACTATTACTCCACACATTGACCGACTCTTGCCTGCATCTAGAGTATTAAGTTCATAAGAACAGAGTAACGCATTAAGAAAGATGGCATGATCTAGAGGGATAAACTCAAGCAATATGATATAAACCCCATATTTTTATCCTCGATGGCAACAATACAATACATGCCTTGCCGCCCCTACTGTCACTGGGAAAGGACACCGCAAGATTGAACCCAAAGCTAAGCACTTCCCCCATTGCAAGAAAGATCAATCTAGTAGGACAAACCAAACTAATTATTTAAAGAGACTTGCAAAGATAACTAATCACACATAAAATAATTCAGAGGAGATTCAATTATTTCTCTTAGATAAACTTGATCATAAACCCACAATTTATCGGATCTCGACAAACACACCGCAAAAAGAGTTACATCGAATAGATCTCCAAGAAGATCGAGGAGAACTTTGTATTGAGATTGAAAGAGAGAGAAGAAGCCATCTAGCTAAAAACTTATGGACCCAAATGTCTATGGTAAACTACTCACAACTCATCAGAGAGGCCTTGGAGATGATGTAGAGGCCCTCCGTGGTCGATTCCCCCTTCGGCGGAGCGCTGGCGAAGGCTCCAAGATGGGATCTCGCGGATATAGAAGGTTGCGGTGGTGGAAATAGTTTTTTGTGGTGCTCCTCGATGTTTTCAGGGTACGGGAGTATATATAGGCGAAAGAAGTAGGTCGGTTGAGCCATGAGGGGCCCATGAGGGTGGGGGGCGTGCCCACCCCCTTAGGGCGTGCCGGGCACCCTCGTGGCCACCTCGTTTGCTGCTTGACGTCCACTCCATGTCTTCTGGATTGCGTTTGTTCCAAAAAGATTGCTCCCGAAGGTTTCATTCCATTTGGACTCCGTTTGATATTCCTTTTGTTCGAAACAATGAAATAGGCAAAAAAACAGCAATTCGGGATGGGCCTCCGGTTAGTAGGTTAGTCCCAAAAATGATATCAAAGTGTAGATTAAAGCCCATAAACATCCAAAACGGGTAATATAATAGCATGGAGCAATCAAAATTATAGATACGTTGGAGACGTATCAAGCATCCCCAAGCTTAATTCCTGCTCGTCCTCGAGTAGGTAAATCATAAAAACAGAATTTTTGATGTGGAATGCTACCTAGCATATTTATAATGTAATATTCTCTATTGTGGCATGAATGTTCAAATCCAAATGATTCAAAATAAAAGTTCATATTGACATAAGAGTAATAATACTTCAAGCATACTTGACAAAGCAATCATGTCTTCTCAAAATAACATGGCTAAAGTAAGCTATCCCTACAAAATCATATAGTCTCGCTATGCTCTATCTTCATCACAAAAAGTATTTAATCATGCAGAACCCCGATGACAAGCCAAGCAATTGTTTCATACTTTAGTATTCTCAAACTTTTTCAACTTTCACACAATACATGAGCGTGAGCCATGGATATAGCACTATATATGGAATAGAATGGTGGTTGTGGAGAAGACAAAAAGGGAGAAGACAGTCTCACATCAACTAGGCATATCAACGGGCTGTGGAGATGCCCATTAATAGATATCAATTTGAGTGAGTAGGGATTGCCATGCAACGGATGCACTAGAGCTATAAGTGTATGAAAGCTCAACAAAAGAAACTAAGTGGATGTGCATCCAACTTGCTTGCTCACGAAGACCTAGGGCATTTTGAAGAAGCCCATCATTGGAATATACAAGCCAAGTTCTATAATGAAAAATTCCCACTAGTATATGAAAGTGAGAACATAGGAGACTCCCTATCATGAAGATCATGGTGCTACTTTGAAGCACAAGTGTGGCAAAAAGATAGTAGAATTGTCCCTTCTCTCTTTTTCTCTCATTTTTTCTTTCTTTTTTTCTTTTTCCTTTTTTTATTTGGTGGGCTTCTTTGGCCTCTTTTTTATTTGGGCTTCTTTGGCCTGTTTTATTTTTTTTATTTGTAAAGTCCGAAGTCTCATCCCGACTTGTGGGGGAATCATAGTCTCCATCATCCTTTCCTCAGTTGGGACAATGCTCTAATAATGAAGATCATCACACTTTTATTTACTTACAACTCAAGAATTACAACTCAATACTTAGAAAAAAATATGACTCTATGTGGATGCCTCCGGCGGTGTACCGGGATATGCAATGAATCAAGAGTGACATGTATGAAATAATTATGAAGGTGGACTTGCCACAAATATGATGTCAACTACATGATCATGCAAAAGCAATATGACAATGATGGAGCGTGTCATAATAAACGGAATGGTGGAAAGTTGCATGGCAATATATCTTGGAATGGCTATGGAAATTCCATAATAGGTAGGTATGGTGGCTATTTTGAGGAAGGTATATGGTGGGTGTATAGTACCGGCGAAAGTTGCGCGGCACAAGAGAGGCTAGCAATGGTGGAAGGGCGAGAGTGCGTATAATCCATGCCCTCAACATTAGTCATAAAGAACTCATATACTTATTGTAAAAATCTACAAGTCATTGAAAACAAAGTACTATGCGCATGCTCCTAGGGGGATAGATTGGTAGGAGAAGACCATCGCTCGTCCCCGACCGCCACTCATAAGGAAGACAATCAATAAATAAATTAGGCTCCAACTTCATCACAAAGTGGTTCACCATACGTGCATGCTACGGGAATCACAAACTTCAACACAAGTATTCCTTAAATTCATAATTACTCCACTAGCACGACTCTAATATCACCATCCTCATATCTCAAAACAATTATCAAGCATCAAATTGATCATAGCATCCAATTCACTTTCTATGATAGCTTTTATTATACCCAACTTGGATGCCCATCATTATAGGACCAAATTTATAACCATAGAAAATACCATGCTGTTCTAAAAGGCTTTCAAAATGATATAAGTGAAGCATGAGATATCGAGAATTTCTACAAAATAAAGCCACCGCCGTGCTCTAAAAGGTATAAGTGAAGCACTAGAGCAAAATCTATCTAGCTCAAAAGATATAAGTGAAGCACATAGAGTATTCTAATAAATTCCAAATCAAGTGTGTCTCTCCCAAAAGGTGTGTACAGCAAGGATTATTGTGGTAAAGTAAAAAGCAAATAATCATATTACACAAGATTCTCCAATCAAAACACATATCATGTGGCGAATAAAAATATAGCTCCAAGTAAAGTTACCGATAGACGAAGACGAAAGAGGGGATGCGTTCTGGGGCATCCCCAAGCTTTGGCTTTTGGTTGTCCTTGAATATCTTGGGGTTACATGGGCATCCCCAAGCTTTGGCTCTTGCCACTCCTTATTCCATAGTCCATCAAACCTTTACCCAAAACTTGAAAACTTCACAACACAAAACTCATCAAGAAATCTCATAAGCTCCGTTAGTGCAAGAAAGAAACACCACCACATAAGTTACTGTAATGAACTCATTATTTATTTATATTGGTGTGAAACCTACTGTTTTCCAACTTCTATATGGTTCATACCACCCGATACTAGCCATAGATGCATCAAAATAAGCAAACAACACACGGAAAGAAGAATCTGTCAAAAACAGAACAGTCTGTAGCAATCTGGAACTTTAGAATACTTCTGGAAGTATAAAACTCCTACCAAAATAGGAAGTCCTGCCCAATTTGTCTGTTGATCTACAGCAAAAAGAATAGATGCAAAATAACATTTGTGTGATTTATTAAAATTATTCTCGTGCGTGCAAAGTTTCTGTTTTTCAGCAGAATCAAATTAACTATCACCGTAGGTTATCCTATAGGTTCTACTTGGCACAAACACTAATTAAAACATAAAACCACATCTAAACAGAAGCTAGATGAATTATTTATTACTAAACAGAAGCAAAAATCAAGAAACAAAAATAAAATTGGGTTGCCTCCCAACAAGCGCTATCATTTAACGCCCCTAGCAAGGCATAAAAGCGAGAATAGATCTAAGTATTGCCATCTTTGGTATTCAATTCATAAGTGGCACGCATAATAGATTCATATGGTAATTTGACTTTCTTGCTAGGGAAGTGTTCCATGCCTTTCCATAATGGAAACTAGAATCTAATATTCCCTTCCTTCATATCAATAATTGCACCAATCGTTCTAAGGAAAGGTCTACCAAAAATAATAGCAAATGAAAGATTGCAATCTATACCAAGAACGATAAAATCTACGGGCACATAATTCCTATTTGCAAAAATAAGAACATCATTGATCCTTCCCATAGGTTTCTTAATGGTGGAATCCGCAAGGTGCAAGTTTAAAGAGCAATCATCAAAATCATGGAAACCTAGCACATCTCGTAAAGTTTTCGGAATTGTGGAAACACTAGCACCCAAATCACACAAAGCATAGCATTCATGATCTTTAATTTTAATTTTTATAGTAGGTTCCCACTCATAATAAAATTTTCTAGGTACAGAGACTTCCAACTCAAGTTTTTCTCATAGGATTGCATCAAGGCATCAACAATATGTTTGGTAAAAGCTTTATTTTGACTATAAGCATGAGGAGAATTCAACACTTATTGCAACAAGGAAATACAATCTATTAAAGAACAATTATCATAATTAAATTCCTTGAAATCCGTAAAAGTGGGTTCATTGTTATGTAAAGTTTTGACCTCTCCAATCCCACTTTTACCAAATTTAGCATCAAGATCTAAAAACTCTGAATCATTGGGACGCCTTTTAACTAAAGTTGACTCATCTCCAGTCCCATCATTATCAAGATTCATATTGCAAAACAAAGATTTAATAGGGGACACATCAATAACTTTTAGATATTCTTCATTATTTTCATGGAAACTAGAAGAACACGCTTTTACAAAGCAATCTTTCTTAGCACGCATCCTAGTGGTTCTTTCTTTGCACTCATCAATGGAAATTCTCATGGCTTTGAGAGAATCATTGATATCATGCTTAGGTGGAATATATCTAAGTTTCAAAGAATCAACATCAAGAGAAAGTCTATCAAGGTTCCTAGCCAGTTCATCAACTTTAAGCAATTTTTCTTCAAGCAAAGCTTTGAAATTCTTTTGAGAGATCATAAATTATTTAACACTATTCTCAAAATCAGAGGGCATATTATTAAAATTTCCATAAGAGTTGTTGTAGGAATTACCATAATTATTAGAGGAATTACTAGGGAACGACCTAGAGTTAAAGTTTCCTCTATACACGTTGTTACCAAAATTATTCCTAGCAACAAAATTCACATACATAGATTCATTATTACTCTCAATCAAAGTAGACGAAGACATATCATTGGGATCAATAGGATCACTCTTAGTATCAAACAATTTCATAAGTTCATCCATCTTTCCAGTCAAAACATTAATTTCTTCTATTGCATGCACATTTTTACTTGTGGATCTTTCAGTGTGCCATTGAGAATAATTAACCATATTATCAAGGAGTTTAGTAGCTTCTCCTAAAGTGATTTCCATAAAAGTGTCTCCCTTGGCCGAATCTAAAAGATTTCTAGAAGCAAAATTCAATCCGGAATAAATTTTTTGTATGATCATCCATAAATTCAAACCATGAGTAGGGCAATTGCGAATCATTAATTTCATTCTTTCCAAAGATTGGGCAACATGCTCATGATCAAGTTGTTTAAAATTCATAATATCGTTTCTAAGAGAGATGATCTTAGCGGGAGGAAAATACTTAGAGATAAAAGCATCTTTGCACTTATTCCAAGAATCAATACTGTTTTTAGGCAAATACGAAAACCAAGTTTTAGCACGATCTCTAAGTGAAAATGGAAATAACTTCAATTTAACAATATCATTATCCGTATCTTTCTTCTTTTGCATAAAAATCAACAAAGTTGTTTAGATGAGTAACAGCATCTTCACTAGGAAGGCCGGAGAATTGATATTTCATAACAAGATTCAGCAAAGCAATATTGATTTCACATGATTCAGCATCATTAAGAGGAGCAATCGGAGTGCTAAGGAAATCATTATTATTGGTATTGGAAAAGTCACACAATTTGGTATTATCTTGAGCCATCGTGACAAGAAATCCAACACACAAGCACACAAGAGGCAAGCGAAAGACAGAGGAGAATGGGAAAGAGAGGGCAAATAAAATGGCAAGGGTGAAGTGGGGCAGAGGAAAATGAGAGGCAAATGGAAAATAATGTAATGCGAGGGAGATGAGTTTGTGATGGGTACTTGGTATGTCTTGACTTCAGCGAAGACCTCCCTGGCAACGGCGCCAGAAATCCTTCTTGCTACCTCTTGAGCACTGCGTTGGTTTTCCCGTGAAGAGGAAAGGGTGATGCAGCAAAGTAGCGTAAGTATTTCCATCAATTGTTGAGAACCAAGGTATCAATCCAGTAGGAGGCTCCTCAAAAGTCCCTCGTACCTACACAAACAAACAAGAACCTCGCAACCAACGCGATAAACGGGTTGTCAATTGCTTCACGGAAACTTACAAAAGTGAGATATGATAGAGATAATAAGATAAGATAAATACTTTTGGTATTTTTATGATATAGATTGGAAAATAAAGATGCAAATGAAAGATAGATGGAAAACTTATATGATAAAAGATAGACCCGGGGGCCATAGGTTTCACTAGTGGCTTCTCTCAAGATAGCATAAGTATTACGACAGGTGAACAAATTACTGTCGAGCAATCGATAAAAAAGTGCATAGTTATGAGATTATCTAGGCATGATCATGTATATAGGCATCACGTCTGCAACAAGTAGATCTAAACGATTCTGCATCTACTACTATTACTCTATACATCGACCGACTCCTACCTGCATCTAGAGTATTAAGTTCATAAGAACAACATAACGCATTAAGAAAGATGACATGACGTAGAGGGATAAACTCAAGCAATATGATATAAACCCCATCTTTTTATCCTCGATGGCAACAATACAATAGATGCCTTGCTGCCCCTGCTGTCACTGGGAAAAGATACCGCAAGATTGAACCCAAAGCTAAGCACTTCTACCATTGCAAGAAAGATCAATCTAGTAGGCCAAACGAAACTGATAATTCAAAGAGACTTGCAAAGATAACTAATCACACATAAACAATTATTTCTCATAGATAAACTTGATCATAAACCCACAATTCATCGGATCTCGACAAACACACCGCAAAAAGAAGTTACATCGAATAGATCTCTAAGAAGATCAAGGAGAACTTTGTATTGAGATTCAAAGAGAGAGAAGAAGCCATCTAGCTAATAACTTATGGACCCCAAGGTTTGTGGTAAACTACTCACAACTCATCGGAGAGGCCTTGGGGATGATGTAGAAGCCCTCCATGGTCGATCCCCCCTCCGGCGGAGCGCCGGCGAAGGCTCCAAGATGGGTTCTCACGGATACAGAAGGTTGCAGTGGTGGAAATAGTTTTTCGTGGTGCTCCTTGATGTTTTTAGGGTACGGGAGTATATATAGGCTAAAGAAGTAGGTCGGATGAGCCACGAGGGGTGGGGGGCGTGCCCACCCCCTTAGGATGCGTCGGGCACCCTCGTGGCCGCCTTGTTTGCTGCTTGACGTCCACTCCAAGTCTTCTGGATTACGTTTGTTCCAAAAAGATCGCTCCCGGAGGTTTCATTCCAGTTGGACTCCGTTTGATATTCCTTTTCTTCGAAACACTGAAATAGGCAAAAAACAGCAATTCGGGCTGGGCCTCCGGTTAGTAGGTTAGTCCCAAAAATCATATAAAAGTGTAGAGTAAAGCCCATAAACATCAAAAACGGGTAATATAATAGCATGGAGCAATAAAACATTATAGATACGTTGGAGACGTCTCAAGAGGGTAGAAAAATCGGGGCTCATGGTGAGTGTCCTGGAGCGGACACGGGAACGGGAACGATCTTGGCGGAGCCAATCATCGATGGCGATCTCGTTTGCCCGTGGTAGAAGACGACCATGTTGACGATGAAGAAGGGCCTCCCGCCTTGCTTGGCTCGGCGTTGAAGACCAGAAGGTCATGGTGGAGCTCCTGCATATGTCAAGGGGCGTATGGGGGGGGGGCTCTGGCCGCAAGGTTCATGGCGGTGCGTGGTCGGAAGCTTTGGCCATGGCGTCGGGAGGGCGGGGAAATGGGGGAGAGAGTGAGCGAGGGTGTCAGCGGGATCCAGGAAGCCCCGGGTAGGCAATGCCCAGCATCGCCATGGCCGGGGAGGGTCCAGGCAGGCTGCTGCGTGCTGGCGTGCGCAGGCGCCATGCTCTGCCTTGCCTCTGCCTACTGGCAGAGGTTGAAGGTGACTGGCACAGGCCCACCCAGTGCCAGGTAGGCCTTCCCTTTCTAGGTGCTTTCTTTTGGTTCTGTTTTCTATTATTCTGTCTGTTTTTTATTTAATTAAAATACTACCACACTTTTTGAAATTCTGCATACTTTTGTGGGCACTATCTGATTTAAATAGGAGGCCCTCACTAAGTTTCAGAATATTTGGAGCTACCAAATATTTTCTATGAATTAATAGCTCCAATTCAATATATTAAGAGTTAATTCAAAAATCCAAAAATGTCCTAGAAATGTGTGCATCACTTTTTGGTGAAGTTTTCACCCATTCCTGAAATGATGAACTTTCTGAAGGTCATTTTGCGTTCATTGAAAAGATTTGAATTTGACCCTAGTTGAAATTCATCGGGTGCTATGGTTTATCAGTCCCCATTTCAACTTTAAATTAAATTTCAACGTTATGCATGGATGATTATGTAACTAATTACAAACACTAATCTAAGGCTGTGACACTCGACCAGCCTCGCAACGACGGCTGGCGCGACCAGCCTCGCGAGGCGCACCCTCAGGGTAATGTTGCCCTTCCACCGCTGCCACCGCCGCCCAGAAGGAATGACACCAAACAATAGGATGAGGGGACTGGGGGTTGTCAGGAGCCTCGCGCGATAGCCTGCAGCGTTGACGGAGATCAGGGCCCCACGTACAACCACCTCTTCAAGAAGTTCTCTCGAGCGTTGAATGTCGTCCTCCTGAGGCTAGAGGTCACGAGCCCCTCAAGTGGTCACAGTACGCCGTCACCTTCGACTCCAAGGACCACCTCAGGTGCTCAGCCACTGCCGGTGCACTCTCCATGTTGTGCACTCCCACCATAAGCAATGTTGCAGTCACCAAGACTCTCATCAACGGAAGTGCTCGCCTAAACATGATCTCCATCGCAACCTTCAAGGCCCCCCAAGTACCCTATGACCAGCTGATACCGACCAGCCTTTCTTCGAGATGACCGATGGCTCCACCACCCCCCTGGGGCAAGTGCGCCTCGCTAACACCTTCCACAAGTGCGACAACTACCACACTCAGCTCACCAACTTTGACGTGGCACACATTGGCCTCCCATACAATGCCACCTTGGGGTGCCCCGCGCTCGGCAAGTTCATGGGAGCGACCCACCATGGCTTTAATGTCCTCAAGATGCCTGGCTGCTACGGCGTCATCACCATGTCCTGTGATGAGAACGATGCGGTTTGCTCCCTTGAGCCTGCCTACCGGGCCGCGGCGGCTAAGAACTCTAACGGCAAGGGCGTCGCCGCACCTCCTGAGGCCACCCCCGCGAAGAAGAAGCAGCTCCTCCCCAAGGACCATCCCGAAGCAAAGAAGTAGCCAACTAACAGCGACATCAAGGGCCCCACCCCGCCACCAGGGCTTGTCCTCCTCCTGCATAGGAAGGCGCGCCCAGCGCCTCCCTTCAGTTGGGCTTGGGGGCTTTCACCTCGAAAGCATCTGACCTGAACAGCATGACGAGGAAGGTGCTCGGGCACCACTTGGAGGCGTGCTTCGATGCGTGCCCCCGCAAGCAAGGAGCACGGCATCAGGCGCTAGAGGCACAAGAGTTCATCATCCAGGAGATTCACAAGCTAAGGGAAGCTCCGGCCATGCGTGGGTAGCGTTGCGTCGCACATTCTGTCAATTCAACTGCCAACTACATCTGCATGCCCTTCGCCCTGGGGAATGCCGGTGCAACCTTCCGAAGGTTGGCGGGACTCGCGATGGAGCCTCGTGAGCCCCCGGAGCCTCAGGAGCTCGTTGGCCCCTGAGGGGCAAACCCATGCGGCATGCTTCGTCGAGCTTCCCGACACTCATGCAGCAGCATGATTTCCACGTGACTTTTTGGTTTGCTCAAATTGAGGGCGCCCTTCGGGATGCATCATCCTCAAGCCGGTTAGGGTCTGTCCTTGTAGTTGCCTCACTTTTGGTCACGTAGCGAATCTGGTTACCTTAATGAATTATCTTGCTTTCTTAACCCTATGTTCGGCCCCTCGCCACCATTGAGAGTGTCATGCCCTCTCAACCTTTCTCCTGCCCGTCCCATGAGCGGGGCCTAGGCACGGTGTCTGTGCTCGAATCCGTCCCTACAGCACTGATAAATCCAAGTGATCGAGCTCTGGCTCGCGGGCCTGCTCCCATGCATGTCACCTCACCGAGATCCTTGGTGCCTCCTTTCCTCATGGAACAGCCGAGTCGGTCGATGAGCGTGTGTGGCTCTAGTGCCCCAAAGTTTTGCCAATGTGTAGAAACTAAGCTCTAGGGGGCGAACGGCTATCCAAGGAACCCTGCACAACAAAAACTCCAAGGATCGAGTTGTGGTCGACCGAACGTTGATGCGTGCATAAGCTGAGTCGAGCCGCCTCATGAGGCACCACTTTCGTCTCTAGAGTTCCCTCTTCTCGTGACCTGGGCGGAGGTTGTTCTCCTTTTCTGCATGAGCCACTTGCGTTAAGCAGGGGGGGTCCTTGAGCATCGCGCCTCAGGAACCCTCACTAGCTTCCAGAGCCCCTCACCTCCTGGCCTGATGCTCTCTCGTGGGCTGGGTCCCGACGAAGTAGAGCACCTTGGCAAGCAAAGGAAAAGGGGTGAACCCTACAAGGATATCTCAGGAGGGAGAACGTATGATTTAAACCACAAAGGCGTTGGTTAAGGCGCAAAGGGCATCAATTTTTCACGCACCCCTCGCAGGGCTTACATTGAGGCATCGCAGATAGAAGATGGGATAAAGAAGAAAACTTTGAGGAGGCACACACTAACGCCGCGTTAATTTCTCGCAAGCCGCGGCCGCTTCGCGTCATGCCCCGAAAAGCTAAGTTAACTGCCCCACGAGGTTCGGTGGTCTCGGGTAGCATTCATTCTTTTCATGACCTCGTCTGAGGCGGAAGCCCCTTCTATCGCATAAGATGCTTGCATGTCAAGGGGGGACCTCCTGAGCACCGCGCCTTAGGAGTTCTTACCGGACCTCGGGCCCGTCACCTCCTGGCCTTGTCCCAGGCATCATGACCTGACATACCAGCAACGACTGAAGCCCGCTCGGGGCTGTCTCCTAGTGATGCAGAGCATTGGGTGATCATGAATAAGGGGCAAGCCTAACGAGGAGCAGAAAGGATGAACTTGATTTCAAACCACAACAACATTAAATATAAGGCGTGAGCGCCACAGTTCCTTACACGCCCCCATGGGCCCCATATCATTCTGATGCAGGGAAAAGAAGAAAACAAAAGAACAGCTCCGGACGAAGGCAACCACTCCTAGGACACCGGCTTGGGCATCGACCACACCCTAGTTGGAGTTCTCGCCCTCGTTGTTGACGCTGGGGGAAACCTCTGCTGGTTCCGCTTCCCTCGGAGGGGGGCATGTCGCGATCGTTGTCGATATGTCTCCAACGTATCTATAATTTTTTATTGTTCCATGCTATTATATTACCCCTTTTGGATGTTTATGGGCTTTATTTCACACATTGATATCATTTTTGGGACTAACCTACTAACCGGCGGCCCAACCCGTATTGCTGTTTTTTTGCCTATTTCAGTATTTTGAAGAAAAGGAATATAAAACGGAGTCCAAATGGAATGAAACCTCCGGGAGCGTGATTTCTGGAACGAATGTGATCCGGAGAACTTGGAGTGCAAGTCAAGAAGCTTGCGAGGCGGCCAGGAGACAGGAGGGCGTGCACACCGCCTCTGGGCACACCCCCTATCTCCTAGGCCCCACAGGCGGCCACCGACGTACTTCTTCCTCCTATATATACCTACGTACCCTGAAAACATCCAGGGAGACAACGAAACACAATTTCCACCATCGTAACCTTCTGTATCCGCGAGATCCCATCTTGGAGCCTTCGTCGGCGCTCCGCCGGAGGGGGAATCGACCACGGAGGGCTTCTACATCAACACCATAGCCCCTCCGATGAGTTGTGAATAGTTTACAACAAACCTTCGGGTCCATAGTTATTAGCTAGATGGCTTCTTCTCTCTTTTTGGATCTCAATACAATGTTCTCCCCCTCTCTTGTGGAGATCTATTCGATGTAAACTCTTTTTGTGGTGTGTTTGTCAAGATCCGATGAATTGTGGGTTTATGATCAATTTTATTTATGAGAAATATTTGAATCTCCTCTGAATTCTTTTATGTATGATTGAGTTATCTTTGCAAGTCTCTTCGAATTATCAGTTTGGTTTGGCCTACTAGATTGATCCTTCTTGTCATGGGAGAAGTGCTTAGCTTTGGGTTCAATCTTGTGGTGTCCTTACCCAGTGACAGTAGGGGCAGCAAGGCACATATTGTATTGTTGCCATCGAGGATAAAAAGATGGGTTTTATATCATATTGCTTGAGTTTATCCCTCTACATCATGTCATCTTTCTTAATGCGTTACTCTGTTCTTTGTGAACTTAATACTCTAGATGTAGGTAGGAGTTAGTCGATGTGTGGAGTAATAGTAGTAGATGTAGGCAGGAGTCGGTCTACTTGTCACAGACGTGATGCCTATATACATGATCATGCCTAGATAATCTCATAATTATTCACTTTTCTATCAATTTCTCGATAGTAATTTGTTCACCCACCGTATTACTTATGCTATCTTGAGAGAAGCCACTAGTGAAACCTATGGCCCCCGGGTCTATCTTTTATCATATAAGTTTTCAATCTACTTTTATTTGCATCTTTACTTTTTGCATCTATATTATAAAATTCCAAAAATATATTTATCTTATCATACTATCTCTATTAGATCTCACTTTCGCAAGTGGCCGTGAAGGGATTGACAACCCATTTATTGCATTGGTTGTGAGTTCTTTGTTTGTTTGTGTAGGTGCGTGGGACTTTTGAGGAGCCTCCTACTGGATTGATACCTTGGTTCTCAAAAACTAAGGGAAATACTTACGGTACTTTGCTGCATCACCCTTTCTTCTTCTAGGAAAGCCAACACAAGCTCATGACGTAGCAAGAAGGATTTCTGGCGCCGTTGCCGTGGAGGTCTTTGCTCAAGTCAAGACATACCAAGTACCCATCACAAACTCATCTCCCTCGCATTTACATTATTTGCCATTTGCCTCTCGTTTTCCTCTCCCCCACTTCACCCTTGCCGTTTTATTTGCCCTCCCTTTCCCAACCTTCTCTCTCTTTTGCTTGCCTTTTTCTGTTTTCTTGTGTGCCTGTTTGTCCTTATGACTTTGCCTAAGAGTACTGTCGGGGATATACCCCGCGGTGTAACCCGACCGGAAGTATAACCCGGTCGGACTTGGAAACTCACTAATGACCCGCCCTGACTGGACGACACACTAAGTGACCCGCCCGATCCTGGCGAATTATGGGTGACCTGGCAAGCGGATCAGAGGAGCGACAAGGCCCAGGGGCCCAGGAGGCTCAAGGCCCAGAAGGCCGGCTTACGTTATGATAGGCCGGCTTAAGAGGAAAGGCGTGAGGAGTATCTCCCTTACAAGGAATCAAGACCCGGACTTGAATCCGTCTTGTAGTACAAGATAGGCTAGTCCTACTAGGACTCCACATGTAACCCGCCCCTCTAACTTATATAAGGAGGGGCAGGGCTCCCCAAAGAGGGACAAGCAACAAGAAACAATATCTAGGGCTAGACACAAAGGGGGAGCCGGCTTACGGTGACTCCTCTCATGAGCATAATGAGACCTAGCCACAAACAACATGTAGGGTTATTACCGGATGATGTTTCCCGGGGCCCGAAGCTGTCTAAATCCTTGTCTTGCGTGTTGTGTCTCTCGTCCCAATCAACCCCTCTCAAGCTACCACATAGATGCGTTGGCCTCACGACTATGTCCTGAGTTCCTGACACTAAGGACATCTGACGTGTTAATTCCACGACAGTTGGCGCCCACCGTGGGGCCAGCGCACGGTGGTGTTGAGTTTTTGAAGGGATCTTTTCTAGGGTTCGAGAAGTTCGCAATTTTCCGGTTCAAGGGAAGCTGAAGTGAAAAAGTCAGATCAATTATAAGTTCATCAGTTAGGATCGACGAACCGTTTTTTGGGCGGCGGATATGAGATTGAGACTATTTTAGGTTACATGTTGTACGGACGCCTCACGCGTCACGATAATCCGCTGAGTCTGGGATGAGATCTTGGCATGAGGTGATTTATCTGACACGTTCCTACTCCGAGGCTGATAAAAGTCCAGACGATCCGTCCGACCACAGGTTTCGCCAAGTTGTCATAGCCACAGCTCTTTATCTGGTTCACCCGGCGGAAATCCCAAAAGGCTATAGCCATCCTTGGAGTTCCGACGCATTGAAACTGTTGCTCCGTATGCAGCGTGCATGTACCTACCGCTCACACAGGAATCAACTCCTGAGGGAGGGCCACGACCTGGAAGAGTCAAACCTGCCTGTCCGATTCACCTCGTCTCGGCCACAATATTCCTGCCGTGGCCTGCGCGCTGTTCTGCTTTAGCTCAACTTACGAGCAGGACTGTGCTCCGAGTTCACCGGCCATCGCTTCATCTGACCGATGCCACCAGCGCCTTCTCAACCCGCCTTCTGTACTGCGCCTTGAGTCGCCAAGGACGCCGTGAGTCGGCATCACCTGTTGCTGCTCTGTTGTAGCCTGCTGTTGTGCTGCCGCGGTGAGCCACCGGCCGCCTCGACGCCCAAACCGCCGCGGCCCTCTGCGCCCTGCTCATCTCGCTGCCAATGAACCGGCACTGGGCCATCCTGGATGCGTCCCCAAATCGCCAGACCGTCTCCTCCATCGTCCGCGCCAGACCGAGCCGCCCCGGATCGCTTCCACGTTGCCGTAGCCTCAAGTCACCGCCCCAGCGGCTGGCCTCAAGTTTCCGCCCTGAAGCTGCTTATGCCCGTCTTGCGCCGCCTTTGCTAGAGTGGCCTCGAGCCGCTGCTGCTCTAACCTGCCGCGCATGCCGGCGCCTATGCCTGCCGAGTCGCCGCGCCTCAGCCCCTGCTCCGCTGTGCCGCACGTCGAGTCGTCGCCTCTGGGCTTCCAGACTCAGTCGCCGCGGTTCCTCTCATCGGCCTCTGTCGTTGGTTCCGCAGCTTCGCCCAAGCTGTCTTGCTGCAAGGGACTCACCTCATTGACCTGCCATTGCGTCATTGCCTTTGTTCTGTTCTGTTGAGACATTCTGTTGAGAAGAGCAAAGTTGATTCAGTCCAATCATAATATAGTACGTCTACACTACAGAGACGATGCAAGCCAGGATCGATCTAACTATTAGTGTGCTTGGTTTTGAATAGTACGTCTGCGGTTTAAAAATCCAGCATTATCTTTGAGTTGTTTATCTCTGTTTCCACTGGCGAGTTGCCGCGCTCCGTATCACCGTCAAGGTTCCAAGCCAGCCGCGCGACGTCTTAGTTGTAAGACGCCGCGGTGGTTTACGTCGACCGGGCCAATGCCTTCGCCGCAGCAAATCGCCTTGGCTATTGAAATGGTTGAATCGCTACTGCTCTCCGCCTCTACGCAATTGCAAGAGAAAAGTTTGAGTCAAAGTGGTGCTACAGAATATTGGTGTTTCCAACAAGCCGCCTCCTCGGCTACCGCTGCGGCAAATCACCGTTGCGGCCGTATCGCTGACGCACCAGGGAGGCCGTGCTCCTAGCTCCTTGCCTCGTTGCTGTGGCCTAGCAAGCTTCGCCGTGAGTCGCCCATCGTCGAGGCGCCTCTGTTCCCACTCCTGCTTGCAATCGGTGACGCGGTTGTGTCATTTGACCAGTCTACATGAACGTCTGCTAAACATCAGGTGTTATCCTTTCTATGTATTTTATCAGCAGATATGTTGTTTGAGAACAATTACTCTGGTCCGTGATATCTTTTCACAGGACCATTATTCTCTACAAAAGGTGTCGCAAGGTAGTGTGTGTCAAGATTATTTTTGCACTGGCGTTCTTCCGGGCCATGCTGCTCGACGGATGCACGTACAAATCTCCACGGCATATGTTCGGTTTACATCCATCCGCGCATGCGGCCGACTCACCCGTCCGTGCCGGCTTACCACACTATGGCCGGTTCAGCCATGATTGATTTCGACGTGACCATGGTGATCATCAACTCTATGGCGGATAATTTCCAGCCTAACATATCAGGTGATATCCATCTAAGATTATTTTATTAGCGCATATTGTTTTTTGTCAAAAAATAGTCACTTTGGTATGTACACCTTTATGTGCAGGACAATGATTCATCATAAAGATGGTTTAATGCCATATTCATGGAGTGTGCGGTAGCATAATCATGCAACGGCATCAGCGACCACTTACTGTTCAATAGGTGGGTGCAAGCCGCCGCCCCTGCGGTTCGATCTACATCAATGCGCCAGCCAATTCACACATATCTTATGTGCTGGCTTACAATGTGACGTGCGACTTACCCGTCCACCCCCGTGGCCGACTCGGCGTCCGTGTGTCTTACTGCTCCTGCGGTTGACTTGCTCGACCGCACCGGCTTACGACGCCACGGCCGGTTCGCCTGTGATTAATTTCAGCTTCACCGCAGTGATCATCAACTCCGCGGTGGATAACTACTGGCCTGACGCATCAGGTGATATCCATCCAAGTTTGTTTTATATTATATATTGCTTTCTTTAAAAGAGCAATTACTCTGGCTTGCAAGTTCTCCAGTGCAGGATAAGTTATGTCACTGAGATGTTGAATGACTCGTACCGGTTTATATCACGGTCAAATATGGAGAGTCTCAAGCCAACTCCTCGAGTAGTCTTAAGACTCGGGGGCTACAGTGACATGACTCGGGAACTCCGGGTCATGGGAGGGGACGATAACCCAGTTCCGGAGGACACTACCATACTGATGAAAATTCCGGTTTAAAATCCAGTTCAAGAGACATGTTTCTCCCGCAAAGCTTTGAAGTTTTCAAAACCGGTTCAACATCCGGATCAAGGTAAATTTGTCCCTTACAAAGCTTGGAGGGTCTCAATATCCGGTTTAAGAAATTCTGGTTCAAAACATGGGTATCCTACTTTATGGCTTCTCTTATTATGGTCACTTGGGGGCTTCCTGCTCATCGGGCATAGCCATCAGTACCCTCTTGATCAGTGCAATGCCAAAATTTATACGGTCATTTGGGGGCTTCCTCTTCAAACATAGGTCGTATATGAACCAAAGAGAACATAGCTGTCGATACCCTTTTGATTAGCAAACTGATGAACCTACTTGGGGGCTTCTTGATCGTATCCGAATCATAGCTCAACCCCTTTGGGAATCGACGTGGATCGTATTCGAATCAGCGTCGTTAAACAACTCTTATGGTCACTTGGGGGCTTCCTGTTCAAACGTAGGTCGTATTCGTACCAAAGAGAACATAGCTGTCGATACCCACTTGATCGGCATCAACAAGCCACTGGGGGCTATATGATTGTATTCGAATCTTAGCTTAACCCCTTTGGAACGGTTTACTGATCGTATCCGAATCAGAAGCCTCAAAAAGTTTTATTCTATCTCTGGTAAAGTTTATTGTAGCCACAATTACTTAACTTGAGACCTTTTGGGGATTATATCTCAAATGTATATAAGTGTTTTATGATTAACCGGATTGACTTTTGACTATAAGTCGCCAGCTTATGACAACCATCATTTATATGGAAGCATTGGCTTCTAAGAATTGGGTTATCACCCTTATTACACAGGTCATATAACCCGGCAGTACAAATTCAATATTACAGTGGTCATTTGGGGGTTTTCCTGTTCAAACATAGGTCGTATTCGAACCAAAGAGAACATAGCTGTCGATACCCACTTTGATCGGCATAGCCAACACCACTAGGGGCTATATGATCATATTCGAATCTTAGCTTAACCCCTTTGGGACGGTTTACTGATCGTATTCGAATCAGAAGCCTCAAAATTTTTATCTATTTTTATACAATCACAAGTGTTTGAGTTGTCACAAATATCTTATGTGCTGGCTTTTACAGAGTTGAGTTATCAACTTCACTATCCGGGTCACATAAACCGGGGGAATCATTCAAAGGATCATAGGGATCTTGTGATCTACTTGTGTGCAGGATAAGACTACATTTGGGTGGTTACCCGCCCTGGCTTTTGACGTTAAGTCGCCAGGGCGTATGTTGTTTAAACTACGTACAGGATTTGCAGATCTATGACTTATATAAATGCTTTAGTCCAAGCTCAGCACTGAAATTGGTGTCTTAAAAGTGTTATCAATTATTGATTTTCTCAAGGGTTATAGGCCACCGGGTTACAATGAATACACATTAAGTCGTCATTGTCCAAGAGCCACCAGGTATTTAAACTCTGGATTTACTTGTCAATCGATGAGGTATTTACATCTTTAATAGCCAAAACTGGCTGGATTTTCATGATGATATTGGATGATTGAGGTTTTCGTACCGGATTATATTGATCAAATCTTAAATAGCCAACATGGCTGGATTTCTATTGTGATTATCAATAACCAGTGTTATGATGGAGGTTTTGAAAGTCGCTTCAGCGCAATGGCTATTATTCTATCAATGGATATGATTTATTCTACAATGAAAGGAATAGTCCCGAGTCGCTACAGGCTTACGACCCGGCACTTGAGGGCTACATTATTCAAATCGAGATTACATCGAATATACAAGTCCCATGTCGCTGCCAGCATGCACCATGGTACTTGGGGGCTAATGCAAAGTCAATTTTTGCTCAACTTATTGAAGACCTGGCTCATCACATTTTAAATGAGCCGGCCCTTGGGGGCTACCAATTGCTCCTGTCAACAATTCAAGGTACACAAATTTTCATTTATTATTGAAGAGATCCACTTCTCAGTTGGTAAAGCACAAAGCTCTCAACCTTGTGGACGTGGGTTCACGCCCCATGATGGGGGTTACATTAGATGATGTTCTTTTCAAAGAAGTATATATAAAGTACCAGCTCAATATAATGACCTGGCCCTTGGGGGCTACACGTTGCTGTTCAAATCTACATGATCATATTTATAAAGTCCCTGCTTATTATTGCATAATGACCCGGCCCTTGGAGGCTACACTGGTTGAAGTTTTTATGAGCATAAGGCAATTACAAGTCCCAGGTTGCTGCAAGCATGACAACCCGGAACTTGGGGGCTACCTATGTGGAATATTCAGTTTATGACTAATGATTGAGATGAACAAACATGATTTCTTCTTTGGTTGCAACACTTATATTGGAGCAAGTCTTAAGCTATCACTATGTTCTCCTCTTAAAACTTGGGGGCTACAGGTATTATGCATATATAATGAGGAACATCTTCAAATTTTCAGTTTTGGGCAAATCAGGAAGATCAATTACATGACCCGGTGTCAACAACAATTATGACTCGACATCATCAGTCTTTTATAACCCGGAGTTTTTGGGTAATGATAAACCGGCAAGTTTTATATCTTCATGCTGGCTGAATATCAGATGAGTATTAAAAGACCAAAATTATTTAACCCGGCGCCTTGGAAGCCGACTCAAGTGGATTATTCTTCACAATATTTTTCTGTGAGAAACCAACATCATCAAATTGATTGTGAAGCTGGTCTATTGACCCGGATTTTCTAGAAGAAGGAAATGACAAGGACTTAAGGATGTTCAAGTGCCGGTTTACAAGAATTCTTAACCCGGAGCACAACCTGTCAAGTTTGTTCTTGTGTTTATTTTGTAGCATAAGTTTACCATGGATAAATCCAAGCTAAACTTGGGGGCTAATGTCGGGGATATACCCCGCGGTGTAACCCGGCCGGAAGTATAACCCGGCCGGACTTGGCGACGCACTAATGACCCGCCCTGACTGGACGACACACTAAGTGACCTGCCCGATCCTGGCGACTTATGGGTGACCTGGCAAGCGGATCAGAGGAGCGACAAGACCCGGTGGCCCAGGAGGCTCAAGGCCCAGAAGGCCGGCTTACGTGATTATATGCCGGCTTAAGAGGAAAGCCGTGAGGAGTATCTCCCTTACAAGGAGTCAAGACCCGGACTTGAATCTGGCTTGTGGTACAAGATAGGCTAGTCCTACTAGGACTCCACATGTAACCCGCTGTTACACCCACGATGCGGCTATATCTCCCACGTGTCGAAGCACGACTTAGAGGCATAACCGCATGGTGGTTTTGTCGCAAGAAGGGTCATCTTCACACAATCCCATGTAATGAACAAGAATGGGATAAAGAGAGTTGGCTTACAATCGCCACTTCACACAATACATAATTAATATCATATATCATTCAAAATACACTCATAGACTGGCTACGTCAAATTCAAATGAAAAGAAGACAACCCCAAATGCTAGATTCCCGATCGTCCCGACTGGGCTCCACTACTGATCATCTGGAAACGATACATAGTAACGACCAAGGGCCTCATCAAACTCCCACTTCAGCTTAGTTGCACCATCTGCGCTGGTATCCTCGGCACCTGCATCTGTTTTGGTAGAATCTGTGAGCCACGGGGACTCAGCAATCTCACACCCGCGAGATCAAGACTATTTAAGCTCATAGGTAGGAAAAGCAGTAATATGGTGGAGCTGCGGCAAGCACTAAGCATATATGGTGGCTAACATACGCAAGTGAGAGCGAGAAGAGAAGCAACACAACGGTCGAGAAGCTAGAAACAATCAAGAAGTGATCCTGAAACTACTTACGTCAAGCATAACTCAAACCGTGTTCACTTCCCGGACTCCGCCGAGAAGAGACCATCACGGCTACACACGTTGTTGATGCATTTTAATGAAGTCAAGTGTCAAGTTATCTACAACCGGACATTAACAAATTCCCATCTGCCTCATAACCGCGGGCACGGCTTTCGAAAGATAATATACCCTGCAGGGGTGTCCCAACTTAGCCCATCACAAGCTCTCACGGTCAAGGAAGGATATACCTTTCCCGGGAAGACCCGATCAGCCTCGGAATCCCGGTTCGCAAAACATTTTGACAATGGTAAAACAAGACCAGCAAAGCCGCCCGAAGTGCCGACAAATCACGATAGGAGCTGCACATATCTCGTTCTCAGGGCACACCGGATAAGCGAAGCGTACAGGTACCAACATAACCCAAGTTGCCAAGGGACGGTCCCGCACGGTGCTCTAGTTTGGACCAACACTCGGAGGAGCACTGGCCCGAGGGGGTAAATAAAGATGACCCTTGGGCTCGCGAAAACCCAAGGGAAAAGGGCTTAGGTGGCAAATGGTAAAACCAAGTTTGGGCCTTGCTGGAGGAGTTTTATTGAAAGCGAACTGTTAAGGGGGTCCCATAAATCACCCAACCGTGTAAGGAACGCAAAATCAAGGAACATAACAGCGGTATGACGGAGACTAGGGCGGCAAGAGTGGAACAAGTCACCAGGCATAAGGCCGAGCCTTCAACCCTTTACCAAGTATATAAGGTGCATTAATTAAACAGGAGATATTGTGATATCCCAAAATATCCATGTTCCGGCCAGGAACAAACTTCATATTCACCTGCAACTAGCAACGCTATAAGAGGGGCTGAGCAAAAGCGATGACATAGCCAAACAACGGTTTGCCATGACAGGATGGTTAGAGGTTTGACATGGCAATAGGGAGGCATGGTAAACAGTGGCAGGTAGAGCTAACATAGCGTTAGAGCGAGTACTAGCAAGCAAAGATAGAAGTGATATCGAAGGTATGGTCATCTTCCCTGCAAGGTTATCAGAGTTGACGAAGGCTTGATCCTCGTTAGCGTACTCAACAGGTTCCTCGTGCACGTACTCGTCTCCCGTCTCTACCCAAAGCAAGAACACAAGCAAAGGAACCACAATAAATCACGGTGCAATGCACAAGCAACATGATGCAATACATGTCATGATATGCGAGATGTGATATGCAATGCATATGCGTGCTTCGGGAGGAAAAAAAAGGATGAACAAGGCATCAACTTGGCAAACCAAGTATGCCGCTGGAAAGATGATATGATTTCGGTTGAAATCGATATAAAGATCACCGGAAACGGATGCACGGTTTGCAAATGGCAAGCAAGACAAGAATGACACAAAGCTGCGATTAACAGCACGATGCTACTTAGCATGCAACAAGAAACTAAGCTACAGCACCCTAACATAAAAACAAAACATATGGCAGTGATCTACAGGAGATGATTAACAAAAGAGGAACACTGAGCTACGGCTAAATCATACCATAACAGGTTCAAACAAGCATGGCGAAAGTGCAAAAAATATCAGATTGGACATGGCATAAACCGCATCACGAAGCAATGTTCAGAGCAAGTTATCCACATGCTGCAGGAACTTGTAATAGCAAAACAAGGCATGGCATGAATCTACTCAAAGCATAGATCAAAAGTCCCTTACTGACCATAAGCCAAAAAGGATCAGAAAATGTGATGGCACCCATGTAAACATAGCAAGTTTCGTTAACAGATTCAGCAAACAGAGCATGGCATTGACAGAATTACGAAGGCACCTTCGCGAGCTCGACGCACTCACTACAGAGCATTTCATGATAAACTAAGCATACATCCATCAAGAAGACATGGCATAGAAGCTATACATGGCAAGAACAACATAATAGCATACAAGGCTCAACTACAACAATCTTGGCAAAATTGAATAACATGTAAAGAATCTGCCAGGAAACATTTTGAAGCAAAAGTAGAGCACGAAACTGACATGCTAAACTACTCCATAATTGCAACCACGGGCATGGATGGATAGATAATAACCATATGTTTAAGACACCCTTACTGAAGTATCTCAAATTATGCATGGAACTCTTTGTAGCATCATGTTTACATGGCATCAAAATATCAGCAGAACAGGGACTAAAATCAGCAATATCACGACCCTAGTTTGCATGCTTGTGCTAGTCACCACATTTATCACAAAAATACATGGTAAGCACCTTTCTAAATATGGCATGGCATAGTTCAAAACACATGTAGGGATCAAGTACATAGGATGCACACATCAATCATGTCAAAAATGACAAAAGTGCATGTTCTGATAAGAATCTGAAACTAACATCATGAAGAACTTTTCCAACAGCATTTCGGGCATCAAGATGAGCTCAAATGAAAATGATGCAATGAGATGAAATGATTTACTCGTCGAGGCGAACAATTCGGTATGCTACACGCCCAAAACGGAGCCACGAGAGAAAAGTTATGGGGCGATGAACATGCAACAAAATTACTGATAGATAATAACTTGCGGGATTTAGGGGGAGAAGGAAACTCAACCGAGGTCCAGATCTGGATCCGGCTCACACGCGGATCGAGGCGACGCTGGAGTTTCACCGGAGATGACGGAGAGGAGCTCGGGGAGGGCGGCCGGAGGAGGAGCTCGGGCCGGCCGGAGCTGCGGGGGCGAGGGCGGGACGGCCGAGGCGGCGGAGG